>NC_037603.1:6522257-6822257 GCF_003073045.1 Pomacea canaliculata
TGTATACGTGTGTGTGTGTGTAATGTGTGTATTGTGTCTCACCTGTACTAATAATTCGCATCTCTGGTTCTCTGGACAGGCTGAGGAACAGTGGAGGGAGAAGCGATTGAAGGAACAGCTAACAATCAAGCATCATGGCCTCCACAGCACAGTTCCTGGCACAGCCGTCACATCTACACAACAACTCCACACACGCCCACTACAACGGCTTTTTGAATGTCTCATTAATGAACAACCAGGTGAGGACAGTTGCTGCTCACCTCCGTCTCAAAATATTTGGACAATATTTTGGTCAAGTGAAGAAAATATTTTTTTCCTATTTTATCAGTGGTCCCATCTTTTATAACACATTAGCAGTGTTTGTCAAAACTTTCATCCAATCTTACTTTATTTATTTATTTATTTATTTATTTATTTATTTATTAAACTGCTGGTTATCTTTGTTCTGTTAAATTAATGTATCGTCATAGATTGTCTCAGCTGTTTAAAAATTCCTAATTTTGTCGAGCAGTTTCTTCCCCTCCTATCTTAATTTTAATGATAAAGTGATGGTTGAAGGGCTTGTCACACTGTACCACACCCAGCTGTTAACATTTTACGGAGGGACAGCCCCTTGTCTCCATGGTAAGCACGTGTCCTCGCCGAAACTAATCCCAGGACAGGAGTGGTCAAGTAAGACAAGAAGTCAGCAACGACTTAAATGTCGGTTTAATTACCTGGACACGCCCTCTGGCGACAGGCCAGGCCAGGCTGGTCCACATGCCTGACTGCAGCTCACGTTGATTGGGGAGACAACTCACCTGTCGTGGCTTCCAGCACACGGAGGGACAGCAAAGGAAGCTGGGGGACCTGTGTGAGTTCCGAGTGTCCAAGAAAAGGAATTATTTTCTCAAAAAGATTTCACCTGCACGCGCCATGGTGTCCACACCAAAGCAGTGTTTGAAGTTGTGCAAGCCATGGTGGTTTGTTGAGTTGACGGAGTTGTAGGATGTGCAAACCTTGAAGATGACGGTGAGCAAACTCCAGTCGTACGCTCGCGAGTTGAAGAAGTCCGCCACTTCCTACAAACGTCACGTGACGTTTTACGAGGTAACAAGTTTTCTCTCAACTCACAGGTGTGTTTGGCTTGCTTGAAGTCACAAGTCAAACCTTGGGACACTGTGAAGTAATCCTGTAACACTGGACTACTTTGTGACACAACACGTAGCACGTCACCTGCGAGAACGCGAGACGTAACATGCTGTTTAATCACGTGGTGAAGGTCACAGGTCGACGTCCTTGAATGAAACAATTTCCCTTCTTTTATCTGGTGTTACTAAGGTCTTCCCGCGGAAGTTTATTATTAATAAACTACTCACGATGCCTTCAGAAACTCGTGTTTCAATCGTCTTTAGTCCTGCATGAAGCAGACTTACTCTTGTTTGGGTTTCTTGCTTCAACTTATTACTGCGGATTAGTTTTTTCGTGGATGTTTCTTTTGCAGTTGAGGTTTATCCCGTGGAAATGTGTTTTTATAAACGGTTTCCATTATTGTCATGTTGGAGAACTTCTAACGCCTTCAGCATCCCTCATTAAAATCATCATTGATCAAGCAGATAAAATTCAAAACACTTGTAGTTCCTCATCTTCTCTTTCCTTTCCACCCATCACCTCCTTCTCTAGTTCGCTCTCATGCATAGACCAACACACAGACTCAAGCTAGCCCCAGAAAAACAGTTTCAGCTGCATCTCGAAACTTCACACTTCACTCTGTCACGTCACATTAGTATTAAACACACGTCATCACGCACACCAATCACACTGACACCAGGTGGCAGTCAGCAAACTACAGATACATGAGTTAGAATGCATGGTGTGGAGGTGTCGGACATGATGCCTGGAGCAAGGAGACAGGTCATGTCAGGAGTTTGTGGTTGCAGGAGACTGTACAGGATGACGATGCCGTCTCCGCGCGCACGGATTCCAATGCATCGACGTTCGCTTCCGCCGCCCGCGCCACCCCGACCTTTGAACTTGTGCGAAAGCCCTCCGTGACCTCGCAGACATTCCCGCTGTCGTCACAACACGATTACAAGATCGACATCTACTCCGTCGGCGTCATCATGGAGAGCAAAGTACATCCTCTTCTTACTCCAATATTCTTTTTTCTTTCTATCCGCTCTTTTGTTTTCTCTAGTTTACCTTTTCATTTTTGTTATCATTTCCTCCTTTTGTCTGCGTTAACCTTTAACTCTTCTTTCCCGTTGATGTTTGCTTCATCATCATCATCATCATCATCATCATCATCATCATCATCATCATCAGTCATCAATGAAATATACTCCTGTGTTTCTTCAGATCACTGGCACCCGATTTGACCCGGAGCTTTTTCGGGTGGAGGCTGAGGCGCCGAGCGGCCGGGTAGTGCGCATGACAGGACATGGTCACTACGCCGCGCAGTTCACACCTGACGAGATAGGTAAGCCACCTACCATTAATAGCTGCTAGAGGAGCCTGGGGCTTATCTTCAGTTTTTAAAAATTTTACAGTTCAGCAGCTGACAAGCTTTGCTTCAGTGAAGCGAGAAAGTAAACCATGTACTGTGCTGGACATGGAGATGCTTGTAGACATGTACTCACACCCAGGTCCACGTGTCGGCAGGTCGTTGGCGAGTGTCCATGTTCTACGACAACCGCTTCATGGACGGCTGTCCCATCGACGTCTGCGACCCTTCTCAAGTGCGCGTGCGCGACCTTCGCGGTGGTCACGTGGGCAAACAACAGGCGTTCCACGGTGAGAAAGTCTTTTGAATTGTTCACTGCTTTCTCAATGTTCACATTATCTTTTCAGAGTTTGTAATACGCAGATATTAAACATTTGACTTGTTAATGTGAACAAATGTCTCTTTGACAGTGGACTGCACGGGTGCGGGTGTGGGGGACCTGGGTGTAGACATTCACACACGCCGGCAAGCGGGTACCGGTGCACCTGACTGAGACATCCACCCCCCGCCTTTTCAAGGTCGCCTACACCCCGTACGATCCGGGTCCTTATGAGGTCAACGTGCACTTTAATCGTGCGGAGGTCAGAGGTGAGCCTAACGATAATGACCAGCGAGTGTTTTCATTTGCAGGAGGATTTGTAGGATGGTCATCTTAACGTCCTTCTATCTAACGTTAGACAAAGTGTTTATATGAAAGTCAGTATTTATTTGTACTTAAGCAGAGAGCTGTCTAGACACCTCAGCCCATCAAAACGATGCAGATCTGATGATGTCCCTTACCAGTCAGTAAAAGAGAGGACATTTTAAAAGATGGTTGATTGTGACAAGTGAAGGGAAGAAGGTTTGGACATCTTGATCAAAGAGGAAATTAATCACGATGGCAATTTATCTTTTTTTTTCAGATTCCGACTTCCACTCCACAGACCCTGAGGAGAGGCAACGAAGGGCTGTCTTCAACACGAAAGTGGACTACCAGAGGAACGTAGTCATGATCAGCGCCAGCTGTGAGTTTACATGTCACTGTGTCACGAACTGTGTCATGAACTGTCTCCGAACTGTGTCATGATGTGTCGTGAACTGTGTCGTGAACTGTGTCATAAAGTTCACCCTGGGGCTCATTACTTTCATTTTGTAGTCAGCAGCCTGTCGTCCTTACTGCGAACAAGTTAAATTTTCTTTCTCTTTCTTCCCTTCCCTGACACAGACCCTTTCGCTGGTTGCAGGTGACTGGGAAATAGACTACGTCACGGGAGGACCTTTTGTGGTGCACGTGACCGACTCATCCGACATCCTGGTGTATGGGATGAAGGACGGCACCGTGTGTAGCAGTCCAACGTTGATAGGTACGTCACTGTTACGTCACATTCTCACCTCAGCTTACTTCCAGCATCACCTGAGACTTATGTACCTGGTACTTAGAGAGAAATCATTCTTTTTTTTTCTCTCTCTCTCCAGCTGATTGCACGAAAGTAGGAGACGGGACCGTGACAGCGGATGTGACGTATAATGGTTTCCGTTTTCCATGTAAAGTGCGTAAAGATCGACCTTGTGTGTATCACGTGAGCTTCAAACCACGAGGTCCGGGCACATACAAAATCTGGATTTCTTATGACGGAGTTCCGGTGAAAGGCAAGTGGAGATATAAAACCAGTAGTCTGCTCAGAATTAAAAGCTAATTGTAGTCTGGACAGAAAGCTAAGATCGTGATGCCGGCATCTTGGAATCGTTTGTTATCCATGAAAGGACATGTTCTGCTTGCTGTTGAAACATTTCTGTTACATTGTAATTATAATTGTTATTATTCTTTTCCACCTTTATTAATTGGATGAATGTATGAATTGTTTGGTGTGTTAGTATTTTGTGTACGTGCAGATGCAGCAGCATGTACAAATAATAATGTAAGGTATGAAAAAATCTCAAAGAAGTGTGTTGCCTCCCCGTTGTGACGTGTGATTGAGTCTCACGATGTCTCGTCACATTTCATTTTACTTCTCCTCCAGGTTCTCCGTTCGTTCAGGAGATCGCAGAGCTTGGACGTCCCGTTGCCCATGGAGACGGTCTGTACCGCGGAGTCCCTGGACGACCCTTGACCTTCACAGTTGATCCCAGAGGGAACCCAGGCCCTGTAACCGTTGATATTGAAGGTAGGAACAAGCCTGTGTGATGATAGATCACATCACATCTGCTTTCCTTGCATCCACGAACTTTGTTCTCAGTATTGAACTATCAGTTTGCAAGTCACGTGTCATGTTGTAGGTCCCTCTAAGGACGTCCCCTGTCACCTGCAGCCCAAGTCGGACGGCACCGTGGAGGCCACGTACACCCCGTTTGAGAGAGGACAGCACCGGGTGGATGTGCGCGTGGAAGGCAAACCTGTTGAAGGTGAGAGGGTAAAACTCTATAAATAGTAGTGTGTAGTGTAGTCTGGTTTGCGTGTACACGCGCGTGCGTGAATGTGTATGAGACAGAAAGAATGCCTAAGAAAATACTGAACTGAGGCATTTTTCTCAGTCTAGGACTACTTATATATGACGTCATTACAGGAAGTCCATTCCAGCCTCTCATCGTTGACCCAGGAAGTGTACGTGTTTCCGGCGGCTGGCGCCCCTGGTGGACGACAAGGGTATTATTCCTCTGAGTGTCAACAAGGAAAAGCACCTGCCCTTTGACACGTCTGATGCTGGACCAGGTGAGTGCAAGATGAAAACAGAGACAGTCAATCTTTCATTTGATGTTTAGGCAGTCAGGGGAGTTAATCAGCACCTGTGATGAGGTAGCCGTATACTGAGAAAGAATCTCAGTGAATGTTTTCATAAATTGAAAGATGGAAAAGTTGTCTGCCTTGTCAGATTTATTTACCAACTTATTATGACATCAATGTGTCGATAGGTAGAGTGAGTGAGAAAAGGAGTGAATGTTATAGTAATTTTGTCCACACACCTTGTCCATGCTCTTACAGGGGAACTAACTGCTGAAGTCAGGGGTCCACCGGGAAAAATCCCGGTTACCATCGATGCCAGAAATGACGGGAAGCACACAGTCGTCTTCACACCCAGGGAGGAAGGTACACGTGACTTTTATAACACTTCTGTGCTGACTGTGGAGATGACTATATCTACAGCTGTTCTAAGGGTAGATGACTGGCTCGTCAGTGAGGATGGAGGATAGTGTTTCGTCTATTACTGTCTTGAGAGGAGTTATCTCTGATAATGAAACACACGCTGATGCATTGTTAATGATGACAAACTAACAGGTAAACACTACATCGATGTGAAGTGGAGCGGCTTCCCTCTCACCAATTCTCCCTTCGAGGGCTTCGCGACCTACGAACCAGAACCTCTCCTTGCTCCGGAACGCGAAATTGTCTCCCTTAGACAAATACCTCTCAGGTGATCCTCAGCTCCGTGCGTTCGTACTTTTTTTATAGTTGTATTTTATAACAATAGTATGTTCTTTCTATATAATATTTTTAATTATTCTTATATTTCATCATCCCAGTTTCCTTTTATTAATGCCGATATCAGACATGCGACAAGTCCATGCAAGTGCTAAAAGTTGTCGGTTGCTCTTGCAGTTGGACAATATATCGTTCAATCTCATTTAAAAATTGAAATTTTTGACTGTTAATAAATTCTATACTTTCACTCTTGTACTAGAAATATAATATGATGTCCGTATTTTGTTATTTATTTCGTATTTATTTAAGGAGCGGCCCGCATCAGGATCTGGCAGACAAGGACATTATTCCACTGAAGGTGGGGCAGCCGCGGGAACTTTCCTTCGACACCAGCCTGCAAGGACCAGGTGTGTGACGTCACGGGTGGTCATTGTAGTAAGGGGACTGGGGACTGAGGGACCACTGTCAGCCATGTCCAAGCTGCAAGTCATTGTACAATACCAAACATTTACCCTTCTTCGGTACATCAATCCCTAAATGCTTATTATTGAGGGACCTGAGAACTTCAAAGCCACTTACAAAAATGTTATGTAAGAGACCGGACTGCAGTGGCTGTGTAACAGATGACCTTTGATGCTATTGCCAGACACAGGACCTTTTCAATCTTTTTGCAGGAAAACTAACAGGAACTGTTCGAGGTCCCACCCGGCAGATTCCTGTGGCCGTTGACAGTCGAGTTGAAGGCAGACCAACACTAGTCTTCACGCCGGAAGAAGAAGGTTTGTTTCTTTGTTCTGTATTCCTTATCACCATTCTGTACGGAAACGATTATAAATGAACATCTTAAGACACGATACGTGTATCTCAACTGCTACATATAATAGAGGAATATAACATTTGACCTAAAAGTGTTACCGATGTCTTCCATCGAGAATTAGCAATTATTATAGTCTGAGACACACATGTCTATGGAATGGTGTCTGAAAATGTGACACTTAATATCTTTTTTAACACCCTTTTATGAAGAACATTATACGTGGTGGTGTGTGTATATATCTATTGTATGCAAAACAATATATATAAAACGAAGGACCGCTCAAGGAATATTTGCTGCTTACAACATCTCCCAGGAAAGCACCTGATTCATGTCAACTGGAACAACACTCCCCTGGCCCAGTCCCCGTTCGTTGGCTTCGCCTCCCACGACCCTGAGCAGCCACCTCCAGTGTACCTGTCGGGGCTGGCTCCCACGTAAGTACTGTATACCTGCCCTTGACCACGCCATCATGCGTTATCTCCCTTTAAGACATTGGGGGCCATAACTTTTCTCAGATGATAAGTTATGTGTATATCATATATTAGCAGCTTAATGGCGATTTCTTACGCGGTTATCCAAACTTACTGAGCCAGGCAAATTTAAAACAATTTCCCTTAGATTTCCAGAGATCGGGTTTGAGGTAGATATAGCATTAAAACAAATTTTGTATTTCGCGGTGACTTGTTCTCAAACGCAAACAAAAGCTATTTTGCTCTTTTCCACAGAAATAAGCGGTCATCTGGTGTGGACAAAGATATCATCCCTCTCCAAGTCACCAAGAAAAACAACTTCCGTTTGACGCCACTACGGCTGGACCAGGTAACAAGGGATAAACAATGGAGGAGGTGGTTAGTTAAATGTATAGTGTTATACAATGTGTAGGTTGAGTTATATATCTATATTAAATAGCTCGTTTGATAGATAAAAAGACATGTAGGCTTATCTATCTATATTCCTGTCTGTGTGTGTCACAGGTCAGCTGACTGCAACAGTCCATGGTCCCACCAGACCAGTTCCAGCTGCAATACAAGACCATGGTAACGGCCGGCATGTGCTACACTTCACACCTGAGGAGGAAGGTACTGGACAGGATATTGTATCCTGACTTGTACAATAGTGTCATAGTGTCTCATCGCATTGTCTGCACTAAAGTGAATTACATACCTCAGAACACCTTTGTTTGTTTATTTAGCAACAGACCGTTTGATTAACATGCAGCTGTTACCCTGCGAACTTTTTTATAGGCTTATATTTTCATCACATGACTTGTTTACCTGGTATAGGATTTTTTTGTATTCTTCCTTTTATTTTACCCAGTATAACTACCAGATTTGATACAATTTGCAAAAGATATTGCTGGATGTATTAGTAACAAGTCAAAGACAGGGATCATGGAAACGAAGGCGTTGATCTTTTTCCTGAGATAAAAATTATGTCTATAATTTTAATAAAGAGACTTTAACTCACCTCATTGCAACATTTGACAGAAGAAACAAATATAAGAGATATTAACACGAAGCTGTCTTTAACAGGTAAACATGATATACATGTTAAGTGGAACGGAGTACCCATACCCCAGTCTCCGTTAATCGGGTATGCCGCCCCAGCTCCCCAACATGGCGCATACCCAGGCGGAGTGGCACCTGTCTACCTGCTGGACCACACACCCAGGTAGATGTTTGTAACGAATTTATCATTGGACTATACTGATAGTTAATAATTATTATCAATATATAATTAAATTAAATTTAACACGACATTGAAATTGTCTGAAGCAAACAATGTACTTTGTCACGTGACAACGGTCACGTTCATTATCTAGAAGAACATTAATGATGATTTTTTTATTTGTCAGGAACAAGCGAGCATCTAATGGCGATGAAGACATCATCCCTCTTCAAGTTCATCAGGAGAAGCAACTTCATTTTGATGCCACTAAGGCAGGACCAGGTAACAGTGCATAATATTCTAAGATAGGAAAATAAAAACTTTGAACTTGAAAGGTTATTTTGTTTTAGGGATGGAGGGTAGTCGGGGTGGGAGTAGGGAGAAGTTCTGCTGGTAATAATGTAGTTAATTACCTTTCTTTCCTAACTTCAAAACTGTATTTTATGCTGAGGGAGTGTTTCAACAGGTATATATATTTGTTCTCCCACACACTGTTTATGTGAGCACGTGACTATATATATATACACGTGTGTGTTACAGGTCACATGACTGCGACAGTCCGGGGTCCCACCAGACCCATCCCCGCTGAAGTGCATGACCGTGGTGATGGCAAACCCACGCTACTCTTTACACCTGAGGAGAAAGGTGAGTTACCTGAAAATCTTGCCCTGAAGTGTTCAATAAAGTCTGATGTCCACAGGTTATCACCTTCACTTGCATGGACTCCCTTCCTTACTTACTTGCTTAGTACACATGGTGCGTTTGATTAATTTGAAGCTGTTTCCCCTCTGCTTCTGCCTCTGTAATACTAGGTAAATATATAGTATACTTCTATGAGTCTTTTGAATATTTATTTTGCCTTCTTGAAAAGCGGAAAAGTACCAGTTTAAAAGGACGAACTGAGGCTTCTCGACTTAGTTTTCTTTTCGAGATGTTAGATGTTATTTAAGAAAATCATGTTCATAATTTAAAGAAAAGGATACATGCCAGTCGTTTTCAACAGGTAAACATGATATACATGTTAAGTGGAACGGGATTCCTACAGTGCAGTCTCCATTAATCGGGTATGCCACCCCAGCTCCTCAAAATGGCGTTCGCCCAGGAGGAATGGCACCTGTCTACCTGTTGGGTCACATGCCAAGGTACCAGCGTCCTGGCTATCATTATTTTGTTGAAAGAAAAATATTACCACATTAATCAGACTAATAAATGTATAAATAAATTGATCGCACTGATCCTGTATAAAATTTACAAGTTCTGCAAGTGAAGACCTGTGGGACAAGTGGATGTCGATTATTAAACACTTGTTTCGTATCAATGTCAGACACATGTAGCTTACTTACTTACTTTGAAACGAAGGATCAAATGTTATCAACGTCGAAATGTTTATTACATTTATATCAATTGTTTTGAAATAAATAAACATTTGTGATAGTTGTTACACACATAGACATGTGTGAACTGTAGACATATGAATATATGATGACTTGATTAGCAGTGAGTCGCCAACGGACACCAAGGACATCATTCCACTCAAGGTGCAGGAGGAGAAGGAGTTGCCCTTTGACACTAGCGCCGCGGGACCTGGTGAGCTGCTCGCGCTTTATCTGACCCCTCATTTAGAGGGATGAACATTACTGTGTGTATTGTTGGATGGGGGGAAGAGGATGCTTTGTGTATATTTCGGTAGCTAGATGGTTGGGTGTGTCTGTTTGTGTGTGTGTGTGTGTGAGGAAACAGTAGGTAAACAAACAACTGACGCGAGCTCCAAAAGTAGTTACCGGCAAGACGCATTTTTAAACGGGTGATGCAGGTTTATTTCGGGTATCCACAACTAATCAACTCTGAATTAGGGAACTTGTAAGAACAAGCCAGACCAGTGTTAAAGCAAATTGCAGCAAATTATTGATGAATGGGCAGACTTCAGTCTGGACTTAATGACTTCTATGTCCTCAGGTGTTCTAACGGCCGCAGTCAGGGGCCCGAGCAGACCGATTCCAGTTAATGTCAGAGACAGAGGAGATGGCAAACCTAAAGTACATTTCACACCTGAGGAGGAAGGTAAAGGCCGTTCTTGAAAGGACAAAATACATAGATAAGTTGAACCACGTCTAACAGTTTTTTTAAAATGACAGTTTATGAAAGCTTTGTCAAATTGTTCAACGTTTATACCGGTTTGTGTAGTTGAGAATTGTCTGGTGGACAAGGAAGTGTCCAATGTCTGCATCAGTGATATGAACATCGTTGTCTTCATCACTTTTTATTGTTGGTTGTTTCTTATAAAGCTTCACAAAGCACAATTTTTTTACTGTCATGCCCTTAACTATCTTCTGATAAAATGTCGGATTGTCATCAATAGCCTCTGACAGTCCGGATAGTAAAAGTCTGTGTTGAGAAAAATGTATAAAGGTGTTTTGCTGATAGATAAACAGGACCACTCGTTAGACATCAGGTGTAGACATCATGTGTGCTACATGTGGTTGTTGACAGGTAAACACTACATTGATGTTAACTGGAATGGGTCTCCCATCCCGCAGTCACCTTTTATCGGGCTACGCCACCCGGGACCCGGGACATAAACACCGACCTCCACCCGTCTACCTTGCTGGCCATAAACCGAGGTTTATCCTTTATATATGTTTATGATAGGTTTACCTCTCAAGTATGCTTACAATAAATTACAGGCTCATCTATTATATATTGGCAAAAAAATAAGATGTATATTTATTGTGTATACCACCCATTAGTAAAAGTTCTATTCATCATTAACAAGTATTGACACCCGATAATTCTCCGTATATGCAATGTATTTGTGTATTTTTAGGTATCATCTCGAACTCTTTCATTTCGTCCATAGGCTGTGTTTACGGATTGAAACTGTTGTCATTTTTTTATGTGTTTCCTTCTGTCCTCAGGAACGGCCAGCCTGTAGATGACATCGACATCATTCCTCTCAAAGTCAACCAAGAGAAGCAGCTGCCGTTTGATGCGACTGATGCAGGCCCAGGTACAACATCTTTAAAAACCTTTCATAGACTTGTGTTAATTGTTACTGATGCTGGCGCACGTTTGTTAAATTATGCATCTTGTTGATCCCAGAAGGCTCATTAAGCTCTGGAACCAGGCTTTACACGTGACCGGGTGTGTAGGACACATTCGTTCGTCGTTGTTCTGAACTAGTATTTACCGTTGTTCGTCGTTTTTTTATTGTCCACTGTTGATGATGATGGGGTCCATGCAGGAAAGCTGACCGCAGCTGTGAAGGGTCCGACACGAAACATTCCTGTCCATGTTGATGACTTGAAAAATGGACGGCCCACTCTTCGCTTCACACCGGAAGAGGAAGGTGAGCTGGGTATCCTGGACATTTTACTGGAGCGTGAGTTTTAGAAAATATTTGTGCCGTGTACACTTACTTCATGTCCACACGTGTTTGTTAATGCCTGTTGTGTCTACTTTAGGCAAGCATCTTATTGATGTCAACTGGAATAACGTGCCGGTGCCCAAATCCCCTTTCGTGGGTTACGCTACCAGGGACCCGGAACTCATAGTCCCATCACTCACGCCACCTACCCTGATGCTGGAAGGCTACCCCAAGTCTTTACAGTAAGATGCACCTTGATAATCTTAAAGCCACCATCTTTTCTTTAATTTTATGAAAACTGCCCTTGTATCAAAGCTTTACTGTGATGACATACATGTTTGTGTGTGTGTTCGAGAAAGTTCGTGCGAGTGAGATTCTAGACAACAATTTTTTATGTATTTATTGGTATTTCAACGTTCCTATCACCACAGGTCTAGTCGGCCCTCGTCCATTCGCTCGGATCGGGAGCCACTAAAGGTCATCCTCAGGGGTCGAGGCCTGAAGGAGGCTGAGGTGGACAAGCCGGCCGTGTTCCATGTGGACGGCACTCAAGCAACTCCGGGTAAGAGTCTTTTATCTCCACTTACAAATCCTTGAACATTACTTTTGATGATTGTGGACAGGATGACAGACTGCTTCAGTGTCACCTGGAGTAATAACCTCTTTGTTTCCCTCCTGTCAGGTACACCACACGCACGGTTGGACGGCGTACGAACACAAATACCTGTGACAACCTCACCTGAAGGGCCGCAGTTATACAAGTGTACCTATGTGCCAAAGGTAAGAAGCACATCAGTATCCATGCACTGAAGATAAAGGTGACAGACAACACCTTTGCTAGGGTAACAAAAAGTCTAACAGTATTATGATGAGTATCACTACGCCAACGACTTTCCTCCTTCTGTGAATCTTAATCGTCAGGAACAAGGTATACAATACCCTTCCCGACAGCTTTCTCTCACAAACCTTTATAATCTCTAGTAACTAATGGATGATGTGCAGGTACCGGGAGCCTATCTACTCCACGTGACCTGGAATGACCATCCACTGCGAGGCTCGCCATTTAAGGTCAATGTCCGCGCGCCGGAGCAGCCGACCCTGGGTCGCGTCCACCGCCCGGAGACCGCCAAGCCAGGTCCGTGTGGGGTCACCCGTGGAGTTCAAGATTGACCACCCAGACCCCAGTAAGTTTTCTATGTCGTATGTTGAAACACGAGTCAGAGTCCATCAGTCGTCCACACGGACACAGCCATGAACCTCTTGTGAGCCCCCATCTGACCTGAGAATCGGGTGTCATCGCAGCTTTGCCTCCTTTTCTGTCCGCCATCGAATTTGGATTATTACTTTTAATGTGTAGTTTCTGAGTAGTTGGTGTTGAATTTTTCAGGTAACAGTCATGCTAAAGATTTGCTAGAACCAGCATCGTCACCATCATCGTCATCATTATCATTGTCTACCCCCAACCCCCATCCCGTCTGTCTTTCAGCTATAGAGTGAAGACTAATATAATTAACTGTTGGTTCTTTGTGACAGAATGTTACTTATCTTTAGTGATTGGAAGCTGCTAGTGACCTTTGTTTTCCTTTCTGCTCAGGTAAGCTGGTCGTCACGTGCACGGACCCTAAAGGCAACCTGATTCCCTGTCGTTTCCTTGACAACCTGGACGGCTCCAGCTCTTTGAAGATGACACCCAACATGCCAGGCCCACACATCGTGGACATTCAATTCAACAATCAGCACATCATGGGTCAGTGGTGTAGTACATCTGCTCTCCTTGTTACATCTGCGATCCTGAGTTGTTGGTTGAACATCAGTCTTCTGAATTGTTCGCATTAGTCTTTCGATTAGAGGAGCATCATCTGATATACACTTACCTTACTATCTTTTTATTAGGAGCATAAAAATTAAAATTCTTGACGGGAAACAATGTTTTAAAGAAAGTATACTTTTTAACCATTTATAGCAGGGAAATTCAGTTTTATGTGTGTCCCAACTGGAAAGGGAAGCCCAGAAGCGGGTTCGATGGCAGGGTGTGGTTCCTGCCCTATGCTCCACTGGGGGCGAATAGGAAAGAAGAAGTTTTATGTGCATATATATATAAGTATAAATTTAGACCTGTATGTGATACATCTGGATGTTTACAGGAAGTCCTTACATCGTGGACATCAAAGCTCCAGAACGACATGGTCGGGTGCGGGTTTGGGGCCCAGGGATAGAAAACGGGGTGCTGAACAACTTCCAGAGTAACTTCTGGGTAGACGCCACGGGTGCTGGAGCAGGCGAGCTGAGAGTGAGGCTCATGGGACCGAAAGGTGAGGCTAGATGCCTAGGTACACCTAGCTACACATTATTATTTTATTGCTGTTCTTATTTATTATTTTAATAGTAAAATCGTTCAGGTAAATAAGGACTAGAGATACACAGAGCAATGGCCTCCTGACCTACCTGGACTCGTATTCATGACTATGAATAGTTTACACAAAGCACGTGACCATGTGACCATGTGACCTTGTGCGTGTGCAGGTGCCTTCCACGTGAAGATGCGCAAGGCCAGCCAGAAAGAGAAGCTCTACCAATGCTTCTACGACCCTGTAGAGGCCGGCATCTACACCATCTACGTGCAGTGGTCCGGGCGCACGTGGACGGCTCGCCCTTCACTGTCCTGTTGGCCAACTCGGACCGCGAGCTGGACATGATGAGCGACATCGACCGCGCCTCCTCTCGTGGTGGGGCCAAGAAATCCAACTCACCACGTGACCCCGCTGTGCATGACTTCCTGTACTGAGTCCTGGACTCACTCACCTTTTCACCAAACACTTTTTCCTGCATTTACCGACCTGGTGGCGGCTGGGAAAAGCAGTTGTTTGAAAATATGCTCAAACGAAAATGGCGATGACATCAAAAGGAGCAATTATTTACAAACATACACTTCAGGAACAACATTGTGTAAACATGACTTTTTCAGAAACATGTTATATCTTGTACTTATGTATACGTTTATAAACAATAGGTTCTGCAGATGTCTACTCCAGAAACAACACCTTCCAGAGGTTTGTCTTCTCCAAGTACAACTATTAGTCTACAGATATTTTTGCTTCAATAAAACGTCTAATGCTGTAGACGGTTTACTTCAAGAACAACTTTGTTTCGAAGATAGACAAAGCATTTTATTGAGAAACACACTTTTCAGAAAAAATATCACAAACGAGCATCTGGTGCTGATGAACGTGCATAATTTTGTGTTTTCTCGATGTATCTTTGTTCTTGGTGAATTTTGGCTTTTATTTTGTACCTACCGCTTCGAGTATATATTAAAATAGTATACATAAAGATTGATGAATATACCTTTATAAAATTAAAATAAAGTTTTTATTTATCTGAATTGATGGTAATTGAAAACCCAGTGAACCAACGGATGGTACGAAACTGGTGATGATGATTGGTTCATCGTAAATGTTACCAAGTTTAGCTGTTATACCTCCGTTATAAACCGTTGACTGTAGCAATATGCTGTCCATGTGCAAGCTATGACTAGTTTAATATGGAATCAGTGAGAAGGATGAACTGCCCTGCTGTCTTTCGGTCCTTTGGTGCATTCATGAGCTGTACAGATGTGGGATAGAGTGGTACAGCGATTAAACTAAAAATATCGCCGACACTATTAAAAATATTTCAAACATTTTACCCAGTCTGTAGTCGATTTTAACTTATTACTAGTTTCTAGTGCATTGCATTTGTCAAAAAGCTTGCTGTAGTATTAGTTGTTGCTTTTTTTACCAAGATGCTATGAAGCTTACTCTCTTGCCACAAAAGCAAACCTTTAGCTAATTGTTTCCGCTAATTCTTTCCACTAATTGTTTCCGCTGATTGTTGATACAAATTGAGAAGGTAGACATATCTTCACTTTCGCTTTAATTACACTGGTTGCCCTGTTTTAATAAAAGTTAGATATCTTTAACAACTAATTCATAAAAGAGGTTGTTGAAGACATTTCAGGGATTTTTTTTTGTTGTTGTTGCCTTTCTTCGGTTTGGTTTGTTTTGTACCGCCATCTTGGCTGATTGATGTAATATTTCAAAACTTGAATTGTTGATATGTTCCTTGGCTTTAGAGAACTTACTATAAGCTGTTGTTTATTTTCAATAATTTTTTTTAGTTTCTCAGGAGTCGTGGGGGTCAATATTTGTGGGCTTTGTTTATTGTGATACCCGGGAATGTAAACAGTTGCTGCTTTGTCCGGGACCTTGTGAAAATAGTTGCGTGGCCTTCAGAGCTGTGTGTGTGTGTGTGTGAGTGTGTTGGTGTGTGTGTTATGTGTGTGTGTTCGTGCGTGTACGGCTTCGAGACCGTAACATAAAGAGAAAGTAGAGATAGATCAGAAAGGTAGATAAAGCAGGGTACTTCGAAGGTGTAAAAAACAAAACAAAACAAAGAAACAGTACACCATTCAAAATATACGAGATGTACTTTTATAGCTGGTATAGAATATGAATATTAGTTGTGCTGAATGTAATTATCTCGTGTATATATATGTTTGCTTAGGTCGTCACATCGTATGCAAAAATACAATTATAGGTTTGCTGGTGTATGTAGAGATGTGAATATCAGTCCTGTATAATTCTTTAAAGGAGATTATAGTAAATAAATATTTTCTGCAAGATGCGAGAGATTTTAAAATGAATTTTGTTTTCCTTCAGAGAAGCTTTGTTCGAGTCCATTATTTTACATTCTTTTTCTGTTTTTCTTCTCACACACACACTCTCTCTCTCTGCCTCTACCTGTCTATATCTCGGTGAGTTAGTGTATGTCTGTGTGTATGTAAAGTCAGTCATTTGTCATCATATTTTATCCCCAGGTTAAAGACGATAGACAAAGAGCTTCTAATAGATTAAGGCTTTTATCAACACCATCAACACCATCAACACCATCAACACCATCAACACCATCAAACACCATCATCGAGCCAGCTGTGGGGAATGGGAACCTGAGTTCAAAGGGTGTTATGGACGGTAAGGCAGCGAAAGAGAGGCAACAAGTATCATATTTACAAAATTCTGACCAAAGAAGTGAACTCTAACACATCCCCCATTCCCTATCCAAACTACCAAAAAGTGTTTGTTTACTTTGTTAACAACCGGTGATCAAGTTGATGTAAATGTCCGCCATTTGCGCGATAATTCGACATTTCGAGACCACCAGAAAGTTTATACGATAAAACTAAATATAAGTTTAAAAATTGTCTTGTGTTCCATACATCATTAATCACTGAACAAATGCCTTATATAAAAGTATTTAATGAGAAGATTCCCAGTTCGTGGCAACAACATATTACCATTGCTTTAAAATGAGAAGTAAATGGCGAATTTTGTTATTGGAAAAAAAATAATTTAAAAATTAAAAAATTAAAAATTAAAAAAAATAAAAAAACAACGAAAATATACGTCCAGTCAGAAGGTAAGTCAATAGTTCTTTTTAATTATTTTTCGTCTTCGTTGACTTGTTTGATGTCCGGCTGCGGGATATCGGGTGCGATGCCGCCTCAGACTTCTTGGTATCAGCTTGGCTGTCTGACCCACCCCCAGCTTCAGAGCCGCCATTGTTGCCACCGTTGTCGATACTGTTGTTGTTGTTACTGGTGTTGGACTCGTTGGCGGATCCTCCATTCTCGTCCCTTTACCCCCTGCAGCGTTGCCATCTTCCTTGTCGCTGGTCAGGTCGTTGGCGGAGGCAAGAGCTTCGGCTGCACCTGCAGCTTCCGCAGCGGCTTCGGCAGGACTCGGTCCAGCGTCGGGCGCCGAGACCTCACTTCCGGTACCAGCCTCCGATGCTGCCGCCACCTCTGCGGCAACCTCAGCAACATTGCCGTGGATGGATCCTGCCTGCGCCTCGATCGCCTCCTGCAACTCGCCCAGCTTCTCGCTGTAGGCGCCCAGGTCTCCTCCTCTCAGCTTGCGACAACTCCTCCAGCGTCTGCACCAACTCCTCCATCACCTCATCGTTGTCGTCCTCATCGCTGCTGTCCTCGTCCTCCACCGCTTGCACTGCATCGACTGCGGCAGTCTCCAGGCTGCGGATGTGTCTGGCACCTGCTGCGTCCTCCACACGCACGGCACGGGCTGAGTCTGCTGGCAGGTAAGCAGCCAGACAGCCGGTCAGCATGCCTGTGAACATTTCGCGAAAAAACATAGGGCAAAGGTTACTTACGGAAACAGCAGCCAAGATGGTCTCCACTCCTCTTTCATGTTTAGAGTACGAGCTACTCTTACGACTCGTTTAATGCTTGAAATTAGGGACAGGTAATCTTGGGGTCAAAGGTGAGCTCTAGGTGGGTTACTGTTTGCGACAGGACATGCAAAGGGTAGATACCTTCTTTATAATTTATGTTAATGTGCACCATGCATTCATCTGTCGTATCTTGTTCCTCTTTATGTTTTTTTTTTTTCGAGCCTGCTTGTTTCGTATTTGGACATTCTATTTTTTTCTAATTATTACGTGTCATTTCCTTACTACAGTCATAACCGTATGTCAACGTGCCAACGTGTTGTCATTTTTTTCAAAACAGAACCAGCTTTGTTCTGAGCAACATCCGGAAACATTAAATCTTGTGAGATGACTGAACTTGTCGCTTTTTTATGATGTTTGCACACATTCGAGGCCAACTTTTTAAAATGTCTTGAAGAAAACAGAAACAACAATTAATGTCCGGAAACTTGTCATTTCTCGACCTTGACATCAACCTCTGAGTATTCGGCCAGAGCGAGACAAAAGGAACAAGTGGAAGGACTATCTACATGATTGCTTAGCCCTGACCCAAGAACAGCTGGGTAGCAACATTGTGTCCTCCTCAGAGACAGGACTTGGGTAGCCTAACTGAAGTTGGATGAATGACATACTCTTGTCTTCGTATACTGTGAACTGGATGTCCGTAACATCTGATTCGATAAACAACACACGAAAATAAATCACAGTCTGTAAGTGACTTTCTCGTGCTTTACATTCCTCTGCTTATTGTTAGCATAAAGCTCAACTGACTGTGAACAGGTAGGTACAAATACATTCTTCAGCTTCTGTTTATCATAAATTGTTGTCTTCGTGTCCTGACGGGACAAGGACGACTCCACTGACGATGACGAATCTCCCGGCGAGGGGAGGGGCAGGAGACTGGCATTTATAAATAACAAACATGGCAACTTTGCTAGACACAAGGTCTATTGTTAGCAGTGTTCTTAATGTCTTGACCCAACAAACAAGTTTCATGTGACAGTTCTAAACAAATACGAGTCTTACTAACCGAGTTCCTTGGTTGTGAATGGAGTCTGTGACTTCTGCACGTACAACACTTGACAGGTTGAGCTCAGGGGGAATGTATGAGTACAAGTCATGAGTACAACTCGTGAGCAGTATAGATCACATGTACTATTATATATACACATAAGAAAATGAAAGAAAAAAATCCATCTCCTTGCGGATCAAACTTCTTCCACACATAAAACGCACACACATGAACATACACTTTGTAATACCTTACACACTGCTATATGTTGCATATAGATATAGTAAAGACATACAGCTGTATGCATGGACGCACTCTCAAACACACATACACACACAGACTTGAAGGAGATACATTCAACCCAGTGGATCTCAGGGTTTTACTAATTCGTCAAAGAAACTGTTCTCAGGTAGGGTGCTCTGGTCTGGCCATGTGTACACCTGTCTCCATGCGACTACAAATGGTAAGTGTCCAAAATGTGTCAGCCACAGTCTCACACGCCCTGGAGTGACCTGAGAAGATTTTACCGACAGACGGCAGGTGAGAGCCAACAGTTCTCACTAGATACACACACCGACAGGTGGAGTCAGACGTCCAGCTTCATGTTACTATTATCGCCAAAAGAATGAACCTTCTCTTTGCCTCCTGTTGGCTATTTGCACCATGTTGTGTAGTAAATAAACACGGCCAACTGCAATCTGTATACGTTTACTGGCCACAGTATTCCTTTACTATTCTCCTCTTCACCAAGGAACCGTCATTATAAACAAAAGCTAAAAAATAACCAATTTCTTATTAAGCAAATGTTTCGACTCCAGACTGGAAGAAAACAGCTTCGGACAACTTTTGGGAAACACGCTGCAGGGTGTGTCACATGGACGACTTTCAAAAAAGAAAAAAAAATTAAAACCATATTTGAAAAATAAATAATTTAAGAACGTAGCAAGTGTTGGGTCTTACAAGACTACATGGAATATTGGAGAAACAGAATGTTGTTTGAGTCAAGCCTCTGTCCGTGCAACAGAAGAATTTTTTTAAATACTTTTTTGGAAAGCGTTCAATGTGTATTTTTAACTCGTCCCTTACTGTCGACAGTAAAGACAAGACCCAAAAAACAACCAATAAGAAAAAGAACAGCGAACATTCTAAGATATATACATTTCTCTGCAGTTGTATTCGAGGTGGTATTCACTTTTAATGATGTCTGTCATTTGCACTCTTCAAAAAATCTCCTTTGCACTAAACATCCCTCCACCGAGCTTGTGCTCACATATCAGGTACACATAGAGTAAGAAAAATCTTTCTTTAAACAATCTTTTCTGCGTTTATAATCCTTTGTTGTCGGTGTTGGGATTTTTTTGTTTTTTTGTTTTTTTTTTTTTGACAATTGGTTCTCATGCAAGTAGTTCTTATAAAATGAGTTTTTTTTATTGTACTCCATCAATATAATAATTTCTGCATATAGATAAAACAGAAAGTGTTTTGAGTTTCATCAGATACATAGGAAGAAATAACTCACCAATGCCGACGAGAACAAGCGAGACTTTGCGAGACGTGAAGCACTGTAGGACTGTCATGGACTACTGTCAGCAGGCGTATGACTCGCGTCCTTGTGGAGAACTGGAGAATTTCTGGTCCACTGTGCTTCTTATAGTTGTTTTCTGTTTCAGGAATTCACAAAACTGTTAAATTACAGAAGCAGACCTTTGTTTCAGAGAGTTATTTGTCCTCAACCGACGACAACTCACATCAATCATCCTCGTGTTTTATTTGTCACACACCTCCCACCAAGACACAACATATCCTCAGGTCTCTTCCTGGAAGCATCACCAAGGACGGTCTTAAAGTCCAATTGGAAGCAAATTTAATGTGATGTCGAGCAGGACTTTCTGCATAACGGGACAAAGGTTTGATAAAGTTGTAGGACACAGGACTTTGCATTCCTCCACACATCCATCCAGTCTGATTATATTAAAAAAAAATATCTGCACGAAACACAACTGCTTTAGTTTCACATAAGCAACTTTCCCACGTTTGAACAGTAGTAGTACGTATTACATGAGTAAACACAAACATTATCTTGTATAGTTTCTTGCTAAGCTTTTGTAGAAGTGCTGTGTGAAAACAAAAAAATTCGCAATGCTCCCTCAAAAATTTTAATAACAGCAGCCCAGTAACTTTTTGTCACGTGATAATTTAATGGCGGCCTCAAACATCGCCCACGATGACAGGTGTAGACTAACCCTGTCCCAGCCTGAGACCACCTGTAATTAAAAGTCTAACAACAAGCTGTTTTTTAATTGAAGAGGCAGTGAGCAATACAGAAATGTGCACACATCGCTTGCAAGTACCCAGGGTACATTCCCTGTGTCTCTACAGACACCTCGAAATAATAATTACCTGCTTTTAAAAAGATTAGAGTTTTAGGATATGGTGAAGGGCTTAACTCTGTGGCTGGCAGGTGTTATTATCCTGTAAATGTTGTCGCCACACCTGAGCAATTATCTGCCCCTGCTTGTGTCCAAAGCATCGCTCCTGTTATTTTATCTCCCTTGTTGAGGTACAACAATGGGGTGTGTGTTTCTTTCTTGGCAAAGTCTAGGTCATGGAGCAGCTGGAGCGTGTGAAAAAATAAGGCTGAGTGTCTCATGTCTATCAGATGTTTCTCTCCTTGCACATTTCATTGTCAACATTATCATTGTCAACTTTTTATAAAGGCAAACAACTTTTAAAAAATATCTAAAGACCTCAGCATATTTTTCCCTTAGAGCAGTGTTTTTCTATTACTAGTAACCTTTGGTTCACATGTAGATTGTGCAGAAGTCAACACAAATAAAGCATTGAGCGACTTGCAGCTGCGTTGTTTCGTTTACGGGTCTTCTAAAGAAAACTCAAATCGAAACTAAAACCAGCTGGCTTCCAGGAAGGACGATGATTTAAGGTCAGGCTAAAGTGTTTCCTCTCGTGAAAAGTGCGGATGTTGACATCTGAATGGAGTGAACTCTCTTCTATTTTCATCTAAGACGATTTTCAAGTAATTAGTCTCATAAATTCTTCCTCACCACCTAATGTCTTTGTTTTTGTAACATAAACCACTTTTAGGGAGGCTCTAACAATCCATTGACACCTGTGCACTAGGTGTATTAAGGTAAATTAGTCTATCAGTGTACAAAGTGTGTTAGAGAAGACGAGCAATGGGAACGCCGTAGTTTGTTTTTATTATTATATTATTTATTATTTAAAACTTTTAACATTCTGTGAACTTTAGAAATCTGAATGCATTCGCTAATTTTACTTTCAATTCAAAAGCTGTAATGTTTTACTTTGAAAATAGGATATATTATAGCACTCATACTTTATTGGGAGCCATGCCCCAAATGTTGTTGTGGGATTGACAGCAATAACAACAAATAACAACAATATTAAATTAGCACAGCACTTCAACCCATTACTATCATGGTCTTAGCGCTAATACACTAAGCAGCAAACAATGGGGTTGAAATACTTCCCAAAATGCAGAGTTGAATAATATTATCTTAGTTTTTTCAAACACATTTGCAATATACCTGATATTGTATGGTATGTATAATGATGAAAGTCGTGGTAATGAGAAGTATTAAATTAATGTTTATTTAATGCAATATAAAACAACTTTTAAACCATCATTTTCATGAGAATGAATATCTCTGGCAAAACATACTCAGCAGAATTCCAGATATATACTTAACAAATTTTGTCTTTCAATACACAAGCAACAGATGACACACACAATAATGAATTTGCAAATCAAAATGGTTTAATTCAAATAATCTGTATAACAATGTAATATAATCCCTTGCATCAAGTGCAAATGTGAAGATAATATTATTGAAAACTGTACTGATGAATACCAAAATTAAAAAAGACAGCACTCAGTTTTTACAGCACAGATTTTTTTTGTTGAAACTGCCTATTTGGATTATTAAAGATGGTCATTTGGTGTGTGTGTGTAAAAGTCTGCCATCTAAACTTCAAACATTCTGATTCACAGAAACATGATAAACCTCATGGTTATATTGATACATAAGTCCGTACATATTTCTTTCACAATTATTATGTGGAGACTCTGTAGACAGGTTACAAAACTCAATAATAACCACAAAACACATAACTTGGATGCTATTTATACTGGCAGTATTATGAACATGTTCTTAAGCTATGTTTTATCTGTAATCATTGTGTAAGGGATGATGCCATGGTCTTAATAAATCTTACAACTGTCAGAAGGGTGCTGGCTGTTGATAAACTAAACAAACTTGCATGTGTTCTTTTTTAGGTCTTTTATTACTTTACTCAGGTCGTTTGTATCTTACATACTACTTAAAATCGTTTGTATGCCTACCTTTACCGTTTGTTTTAATTGCAGCAATTAATTTTGTATTTGACAGGGTTTTGTCTTGATACAGTGATATATCAAAGACTTTTCCCTCCGACCATTTACTTCCGTTCTAACTGAAGTTTTCTTTCAAGCCAGTTCAACCCTACCCCTAACTCAAGCAAGTCTACTTAATCCTATTTCCAATCTGAGAATAACTAAATATATATTAAAAGCTGGCTATTTCTCGAAAAAAAGCAGATATTCAAAACATTTATTTTGCCCTCAGATTCAGCATTTGGACACAATTTCAGTCGTCATCGAACCACAGCCGGTAATTTGTTGTTTGTTTCGGTTTTTTTAAGGAAAAAGAGTCCTGCAGTGATTATTCAGAACAAGGTCAAGTCTCTATTATGGGAGGTCAGCCTGCAAGGAAACGCCGACGAAAGAACAGTAAGGACCATATAATGTAGAGCCTCCAGAACTACTCACCCACACCTGTTCTCCCTGTGCTCTGTACACTGTGGCTACACAGCTTACTGCAACATTTGAGTTTGAGTTTGCACTTGACAGAATGTGGAGCGATTGTCACTTAAAGACAATAATGCTGTTGATGATGACGAGCCATAATAGCTGGCTGTGTGGGCTGCGGTGAGCACAAAGAAGTAAGTCGCATTAAAGGGGGCAGTAAACACTCCTGTAGCTGTATTGTAGGCATTTCCTTCATTTCTCTAGCTTGAGAAAACACCACGCGCTGTCCGGAATTAATATATAAATTGCCACTTAGACGGCCTTCAAACATGACATTCTTGGAGCCAAGTTCTAGAAACACAAAAGGGCAATAAAAAAAAAAGATTATTTTTCAGCATCAACCTAGTGTTAGACATTACATTTTAAATATCAATAACATGCTAATATAGAAAGGCCACAAAAGACTAAATTGCCTTAAGAATAGTTATTTAATAATTAAAGAAATAAATATCTTGCAATACATTTCCAAGAATAAGTAGTAAAGGTAAAACAGAGTTGTACATCAACATAACAAATAATGTATACAAGCTAGTTACACACAGTGTGAATTTTGTTAAACGGTGATTTTGACCTCATGATTTTCTTGAAAGAGCTTTATGGTTTGTCATTAGTTTTACTAAAATTCTGTTCTTAAGAATACTTTCATCATACCAAGGAAGTATCTCTGTTGAGAGTTGATGATTTCCGTGAGGTTCTGGTTCTCCTCTCTCAGTCGGTCCATTTCTGTCATCATCTCTTGTTTATCTGTCTTTATAATCTCCTGCTCGCCTTCCAGCAGTGACAGCCTCACCTTCACCTCGTCCACAGTCACTGAAGAGACTTCAAGCACACTGGCATTGTGGGGTAGGCACGACACGGGCGGTAACTTGGAGGACAGGCGACACGTGTAGTTACCTCCCTCCACGGGGTTGGGCAAGGTCAGAAAAAATTTACCGTCGATGTGCGTTGAGACAAGTTGTGTTTCACCAGAAGGAAACTGTCCAACAAATAAGAATCATTATTAATAATACTGAATATTACTGCCAATTCGAAGTTTACTTACTGTATTAATGACTTCTTATCTACAACACCATAATCTGTCTACTCATTCATCCATCCATTTATCCAGTTATACACACCGTCCATTCCACAGAGACAGGCGGGTGTCCAGTGATGATGTAATCTCCACACGACAGCTGCACGTGCAGCTGGCCAGTCTTGTTGTCGTGGACCGTCAAACGCTCCTGTTGTGCTTTCAGAGCCTTGCTGTGGTCAACCAGGGCCTCTTAAATAAATGATTAGAACACAGTAAATACAAAATATGAACATCATACGAACTGGCTAATACTGTATTTTAGGGTCCCTTTAGGTGCTTTTTTTATTCTGCTGATTTCCTACACTTAGTTTAGTTTTATTGAATTGTATAATGTTTGATATTGTTTTGGGTTTTTTAAAAATATTTGTGTCTGATATCAACATATTACATCTCGTGTTATCAGGGTACACACTTAACAACAAAAGGGTCAATATTTTGTTATCGATATTTTAAATCAACAGAAACAATGAATATGAATCACACGTATGCTTTATGAAGTTGTATTTAGAGAAAAAAATAATTAATTGAAAATACACTAAGGAAAGAAAAAAAGAGAAACACCCACTAAAACATACACACTAAAAGATAGCTTGCATATATGTACTAGTGAGAAAACATAATGCATTTAAACGTGTACATTTCACTATAAACTTGTAAATTTCACTAAAATATGTAATTAATACAATCAAAAGGTTGGAGAAATAGTTCAGAAGGACTGAAAGAAATAGGAGATACGACAGAGAGATAAAAGAGAATACATTGAAGGCATTAACACTGAGATTAACGGTAAAAAAAAGATGGAGAGAGAGAAATGTTAGACACCAAGGACTACAAGTTCTTGCCTTCTGCTACTACAAGAGACACAGTGCGCATGTGCGTGGCGAAACATGATGAGTTGAGGACAGTCACCGCCACCGAGTATTGTCCGCTGTCTCTTCCGGTGACAAGGGTCAGTGTAATTCCTTCTTCCGGTGCATAGTATAGTCTGTTAGAGTAAGAGGAGGACAGAGGGAAAAAGAGATTTTCGACGATGGCGGCGATAGCTGTACGGCTGTTGTTTCCTGGGTCAAAGTACCACTTGACATCCTCAACCACTTCTCCCTCCTGTACCGCGTACCGCCAGCTCATGGTGACTGTGTCGTCTACACACGCGTAGATGTCAGCGCCATCTTGGAGGTCAGAGATCCACTCAAAAGAGTTTACTCCTGAATGAGAAAAAAGTTACAAAATGTATTTTAATATTTAACTCTTCTAGTCCCACTACCATAGAGCTCTCAAGCTGAAGTATTATTGTAAATGTGTTCATAATTAGGGACATTAATGTCATTAAACAACAAAGACAAAGACTGTTACTAATATTAGGATCATTACCATTAAATAAAAACCACACATCACCATCGTTGATTTGAAATGTGCAATAGTACTGATAGAGCAAAGTTATTTTCTTATTAGGAATACATCGAAAGTCATAACGCTTCGAAACTTACTTTTCTCTAAGTTATTAAGGAGTTTTTTTGTTGTTGGTTTTTTTTTTTTGTTGTGTTTTTTTTTTTTTATAGACTAGCTCTTACTCATCGGGTGTGCTACCTACCCTCATTTTTCTCTCGTCATGGTTTTTGTGCTAGTTTTAAATCTAGTACACACCCGCAAATAACCGACCTTGGACAAAAGACCTTGTTTATCTGTCAAATGTGAATAACAAAAGTTGTTCCTGGGGTGAGTCGCTGAGCCACAGGTTAGCTCACCACCCGGTCTCACTCATCCTGTATACACCGTGTGTCACACCTGCTTTGTTCGTGTGTTTGGTGCGGAGGATAAGACAGGTTTCATTCACACTAAGAAGTTCATGAATATTTTAAAAGGATTTATTTACACTATTTACACATGCATACCAACCTAAGAGACCTAGGGCGACATATCTGCCAGCTGTCTACAACAGTCTTAATCAGTCAGATGCCCTGAGTTGTCTCAGCATGAGGTGCACCGAGTGCGCTGGTCATTTCGCGTTTAGTTGCTGAGGAAAGCATGTGGATATATCTACCGCAAGTGTGTACTACTTTCTTCCTTTAGCAAAAATCTTGGATGTTATTTCTACAATTCTATTCTTTTCTACTCATTCCTAGCGACTCCTCATGCATACTCCTATCATCTTTTTCACTAACACCTAATCCTTTTGGATGAACGAACTAAATCCAACTGTATTCTGAGAAAGATGGAGGGAAAGAGTACTCATTAGGTTATTTTAAATAAATACTATCTAGACTCTGCTTTATGAACAATTTTACGCCTTACTAGTTCTTTACATTTATCTTTCGTATTAGGTAAGCAAAAGTCTCTATTCTGTCAGACTTCAGGTATGAGAAGATTTGAAATTCTAACATCATAGATAAGATGAACTTCTACATTGCATTCTTCCAGCTATTCATCTACATTTATGGATCACTCGCAAAACTGTTGAACCTCATAGTCTTATAAAGTGCAAGAACATCTGAAAAGTATAAAATACTGTCTCATAGAGTGCGACTTCTTGGTGACCAATGCCGATCTGATAAAGCTTGCCATATTAAAGGGTTAAAAAAATTGTTTTGAGCTAACGGAACTTGACATGTTTACAATTAGCCCGAGTGGAATAATAATAATAATTGAGTTGCTTTTCTCTAACAATGTAATAGTGTGTCTTCTCTTACCTCGACAGAAAATCAAAAGAACAATGGTCGTCAACAATGTTCGCCTCATGATCTTGCCGGGTCTCCGAGCAAGAAACTGTCTTGACTCTTAAACACAAACTTCCCTCTGAAAGCGGTTGAAATTAATGTCAGTTTTTGTCAGTGCTTGAAGGTTCTGAACAACAGACCTCTAAGGCAAAGAGGCAGACACCACAAACAACCAAGGGTTATTCCAATGCGCAATGTTCACGAGACTATATAAACTCAAACAGAAAGTAAAACTGTCTTTTTTTTTCCAAGAAAGACGATTGTTTAACTTTGTGAAGGACCTGTCGTGGCATGCAGGGGAGTGAGTGAGATCACAATGAACCTTGCACCTAGTGGTTGGAAGCTTTCCTGTATTATAAAGCTGTCATTGTTGGTATTATGCTGTGACTCATGTCCCTCTGGTGGAGTGGAATACCCGGCTTGGGGTCATGGGAGGCAACTCAACAGGGGGCGCAGCAGGTTACAAGCCGCTGACTTGTAATCTGAGTCTTGTTAATGATAATTGTCATTGTTTGTCACTTCAGCTACCGGCGATGGGTTGTGAACCTGTAAATGTTTGCTTTCTTGACTTTCCTCACCTTGATAACATGGGTGGATTGATGACAGTTCTTGTGAATGATTTAGTGATGGCGACATGTCAGCATGATGGAAGATAAAAGGGCTGTATAATGATTACCAGGAAAGAACTGCCATTATTAAAACATTCACAATTGCCTAAAATAAAAGCTTTATGTAATGTTTTGTGCATTTTCTTCACTTTACTCTGTTTTCCATAGAAAAATTCATTTGCTACAATTTTCTTAATATTACACTATATTCAGTGATGATTTCTTATGAAAATACTGTCAGAAATCACCTTTAATAAAAGTGCTTTTAATAAAACTGTTAACTGCTTATTCATCCGCCTTTCCCATTACAGCATGGCAAGGGACGTAACCGAGATAAAAGACGTATGACATGCACAGTAGGCTCCCTTCTTAAAGATTTTACACATCACACTTTTAATAGTCTTTAAAATAAGTTGTGCACCTTTAGAGGGGAAATAAAAAAATGATAATTCGCTAGTCTCGTTCCAGATTAAAAATTTCTTTTAATAGAAATCTTAATTTAGCAATAAACGGACTTTGGTGTTGAAGATACAAATCGTTTGGTGCTCCACATGGGTCGCAGAGTGTGGAATGCAAGCTTTGACTTTTTTAAAATATTCTTTATCTTCACCACCATCTTTGCTGACTATGCTGCCAAGCTAGGGCAAGCTGTCAGAACTTGTAAAATAATTAAAAGAACACAACGATTAATATCTTTGTTGATTTTTGAAAGTTCGGCCTGTATTGGTTTTAGAAACGCACAAACAATTAATTGATACCTGTGCACTCAGTGTATATACATTTAATCAAGAAAGAAATGACGATAAATTAACATGTCAGTGTATGGAGGTGTGTTAGAGAAAACAAGCGATAGATAACTACAGTAACAAGCAAAATAAAACATACATGCTCTTAGCCGGCGACTGTTGTGTAAATAAAATAAGGAGTATAAATTCTAGAGATTTTCAATATTTTATAACAGTAAGACTTAACAAGCATTGAAGCGTGTCAACATTTTTTAGCCTGAATGATACAGTAGTAAACAATAATAAATAATTACAGTTATACTCCGGAAATTAGTATTCGCTATGTTTTATGGGTAAAAGTAAATAAAATTAGATTTCTCTTAGTTTAGTCAGTAGGTAGTTGAGAAATTAACACAAAGAGTGCAGAGTAGAACTTTTGTTTGTGTATCTTGTTTACAGATATCAGAAACATAGTTGATGTTATACAGCAAAATAATAACAAACTTTTATAATCATTTTCATGAAATGAGCATGTCAGGCAAAAAATATGTGCAGAATTTAAGTTATATAAACAGATTGTCTTCCAACACATATGCAACATATGAGACACAAAATGGAGTTTGAGAAATATAAATGGTTTAATACAAATAAGCTAATTACGAAAATAATATAAAGACGCGTTTGCACCAAAATCATATGTGATAATAATGTAAAAGAAAATTTTCTTTATGTAATCTAACCTTTAAAAAAACTTACAAACCTGAAAGTGATATGCAGAGATAAATATTAAAACTTTAAATTCAGTGCTTACATAGATTATGAAAAGTGTACAATGTTTTATTAACAGAAAAAATACGCTTTTAAATTTTTTAAATTATTTGGTGATCAAAGACCTATGTTCTAGTGGAACAGAAATCTGTGTTTTATTCACGCATATCTCTAGTCATACAATGAATACAGGGACGAAAATTAAACGAAATCGTTTGTGGACATGGTATATAAAACTTGTTATTTTATTAAAAACTTCATTATTTGTTAAGGATCTTTACAGGGAAGACATTATTAGCCTGGAAACATTTATGTGTGTGTGTGTGTGTGTGTGTGTGTGTGTGTGTTGTGTGTGTGTGTGTGGTGTGTGTGTGTGTGTGTGTGTGTGTGTGTGTAAAATTATGAACTTTAAACATTGTGGTTCATGAAAACAATTTAAGGGGAGGGGGAAAAATAGAGCCAAATTTTTGTTATGGGATGTCAAGGTGCAAGGAAAAGCCAACGAAAGAACTGAAACGAAAATTTAAATGAGAGCTTCTAGAACTCCTCACCCACACCTGTTGACCCTTTGCTCGGTACACTGTGGCTACACAGCTTTTTGCAGTATTTGTAGTTTCCACTTGACAGAATGTCGAGCCATTGTCACCTAAAGATAATAAGACTGAGCTATAGTGTTGGTATGCGGCTGCGGTGAGCACAAAGAAATAAGTCCCATTAAAAGGGGCAGTAAACACTCCTGTAGCTGGATTGTAAGCATTTCCTTCATTTCTTCTCACTTGATCAAACACCACGGGATCTCCAGAATCAATATATACATTGCTTTCACTTCCACTGGCGTCAAACATGACCTTCTTGGACCAAAGCTCTAGAAACACAAAAACCGGACATCAAAAGAAAAATTCTCAAGAAATTACATTTGTGTTCATACAAACATGACTAAATTAGCCTAAGAACAAAATTTTCTATAATTCAACAAATAAGTATATCAAAGATATTTTAAACAATTTTGCTAATTCAGTGACTTTGGCTTCAATAAATACTTTAAGAGCTTTTTTTTTCATCATAAGCCTTAAGGTCTACTTACTTCGGGCATTTCTCTGTTGAGAGTTCAGAATCTTTATATTATCAGTCATTATCTTTCGTTCGCCTTCCAGCAGTGACAGCCTCGCTTTCACCTCGTCTATAGACACCGAAGAGACTGCAAACACACTGTCATTGTGGGGTAGGCACGACACGGGCGGTAACTTCGAGGACAGGCGACACGTGTAGTTACCTCCCTCCACGGGGTTGGGCAAGGTCAGAAAAAACTTGCCGTTGATGTGCGTTGAAACAAGTTGTGTTTCACCAGAAGGGAACTGTCCAACAAATTAAAAAAAAAAACATTATTAATAAGGAAACTAGATTTTTTCTTGATAGTTATTAAAAAGTACTGCTTATCTACAACATCATAATCTGTTTACTCATTTATCAATTCATCCATTTATCAATACACACCGTCCATTCCACAGAGACAGGCGGGTGTCCAGTGATGATGTAATTTCCACACGACAGCTGCACGTGCAGCTGACCAGTCTTGTTGTCGTGGACCGTCAAACGCTCTTGTTGTGCTTTCAGAGCCTTGCTGTGGTCAACCAGGGCCTTTTAGGGTCACTATATGTTTGTTTGTTTTGTTTTTTTGGTTTTTTTTTTTCATTCTGTATGATATCCGACACGTAATATTCTTTCAATTTTGTGGTTTTATTTTTGTTTTGGATTATTGTAAATCATGTATTTCTCACACCAGCACGTTACATTTTGTTTTAGCAGGACAGGCGCTTAAAAAAGTAGCAGTCGTAATTTTTTCATCACTACTTTTAAAAACAAAAATATGTTTTTATGTTAAATATGAATCACAGTAACGCGATTTAACAAGTTATATAAAATAAAATACACCAAGAAAGGAAAAGAAAAGAGAATGATCCACGAACAGACTAGATGACATCATTCATTATACTCACACGCGCGCGTACAAACACATGTATTTAAACGCATATATTTTACTTATACATATAATTAATACAAACAAAAGGTATAGACAAATAGTTCAGAGGGACGGAAAGAAAGACGAAATCTGACAAGAGATAAAGCAAAATACCTCGGAGGTATTAACGCTAAGATCAACGGTAAATAAGAGATGGAGAGAAAGAAATGTAAGACACCAAGGACTACAAGTTCTTGCCTTCTGCTACTACAAGAGACACAGTGCGCGTGTGTGTAGTGAAACATGATGAGTTCTGAACGGTCACCGCCACCGAGTATTGTCCGTTATCTCTTCCGGTGACAGAGGTCAGCGTCAGTCCTGCTTCCGGTACATGGTGGAGTCTCTTAGAGTTAGAGGAGGAGAGGTGGAAAAAGCGATTTTCAACGATGGCGGCGATAGCTGTACGGTTGTTGTTTCCTGGGTCAAAGTACCACTTGACATCCTCAACCACTTCTCCCTCCTGCACCGCGTACCGCCACCTCATGGTGACAGTGTCATCTACACACGCGTAGACACCAGCGCCATCTTGGAGGTCAGAGATCCACTCAAAAGAGTTTACTCCTGGAAGAGGAAACAAGTTTCATATAAGTGGAAGCTTGTTTGCATGCCTGTGTGAGAGAGAGAGATAAAGGAAAACGTGAGAGTGCATACGAGAGAGAAAAAGTGAAAGTGAGTGTGGGATAGTGTTATTATTATAGTTAACATTGTATTTAAATGATTGTATTCTAATGTGCTGTAAGAAAGAAAAAAAAATAAAAACGTTTATTCTGATATTAACCCTTTTGGTCTTAGTACCATAAAGCTCGTAATCTGAACTCTTACTGTAAATGTGTTTATAAGAAAGCACACTACTTGTGTCAAAGAGCTAAACAAAGACTATCAATAATACTATTATCATTAAAATCACAATAAAAACATATATCCTAGTCACTTATAGTCGCCAGGGATTCATACGGATACACACTGAAAGCTACAGTGTGTGCTACTTATTTCCTTTATTATAAATAGTTAATGTTTCTTTTACAATTCTATTTTACTCATATCTAACGACTTAGGCAATGTTTACTAATCTTGAAGTCGATTTTCTCTAACAGTGAATAGAGTGTCTTCTCTTACCTTGACAGAAAAAGGAAAGAACGACCGTCGTCAACAATGTTAGCCTCATGATCTTGCTGGCTTTCCGCAAATGCTAACTTCCTTTCACAAGACTGGGATGTAAAAAAACTGTCTTGGCTTTAAACACAGAAGTCTCTCGTCACGTGGTCGATTGTAATGTAAGCTTTTTCACTTCTTAGAGGTTTTAAACAAGACTTCTGGATCAAAGAGACCGACAGCAAACTGCAAACTAATTAGGGTTGCTTGGAATGCTCAGTAATGTGTTCTCGAACTTATATACAAAACAAAGAGAAAGCAAACACTGTGGTTTTTTCCCAAGAAAGATGATTATCAAACCTTGTGAAGGACCTGTTGTGAAATGTGAACAAATAAATAAGACCTTGAGGACCTGCCATCTGATGGCTGGAGCCTTTACTTATTGCTTATTATTGAGTTCTCTTCCATATTCTTGATATGATATGAGAGGAAGAAGGATTTGGGGGGCAATGGTTAGGAACTCATTAGTTAGACCAAGTGGGCAGAACACTTGACGAGAAGCTTGCTTGTAATCTGAGCTTTGTGTGATAATTGTTGCCATTTGCGTTTACACTTCAGTTGCTAGCGATGTGCTGTGAAACTATACATGTTTGCTATAACTTTCTTTATTGGCTTCCCTTATTTCGAAATATCGTTTTGTTCTTCGACAGTGATTTATTGATGGCGACACGTCCTCATGTGACGAGAATTTTGTACAGATTTGCTTCGTCCACAGAGTTTTACTCGGTAGCTCTGGCCCCTGGGGAAGATATCATGTGAGACTGAGAAAAACATTTCTAGTCAATCTCTTTGTTTCCCTCTGTGTGTATGAGCATGACTAGAACGCTTGATGAAACTTTTATAACAATTGTTTGAGTTTACACTTCAGTTACTAGCGATGTGCTGTGGACATGTAAATGTTTGCTTTCTTAACTGTCCTCGATAATTTCGATATATTGTTCTATTGTTATATAGTGATTTCTATAAGACGACATGTACTCAAGAGACGAGAAAATAAAAAAGCTGTTGAATAGAATCCTGGGGAAGATAATTTTCCACTTGTTTTCTTTTTCGACAAGTTAACTCAAATTAACAAAACTTCAGAAAATCTTTAATTGTTCACCAGAACAAAAAGCATAAATATACAGTTTATAAACATACAATTGATTAGAAGTATTATTATAAGTAAACATTTAACTTATAGAACTAATTAAAAGCCAAATAAAATTATAAGCTGATAAGTTTAAAACTGATCGGAAATATTATTATATTAACCATACAGATTATTGTACCTAAAAATTACAATACCAAACAGTACTATGGATCATAAGATGAGGCAAAACCACTGCAAATGTTTATTAGCCGCCATCTTTATTCAGTTAAAGAAAAACCAACAACCTAATGACATAGACGAGGACTAATATACTAACCTTGTGTCGTTGATAAGAAACTAATTCAATGTGACTCTTCAGGATGTGCTTTACATTCAAGTTTTTTTCTTAAGATAACTCATTAAATTTTAAGTGTTGTGCCAGGCATGAAATCCTCATGTTTCTGTTGGGATGTCAAGGTTTATAGAAAAGCCAACGAAAGAGCAATACATTGCAATTAAGCTAAAACTATAGCCATAATTACTTTGCATCGTTACCCACAGCTGTTCCCCCTGTGATAGGTAAACAGTGGACTCACAGCTTTTTACTATGTTGTTAAATGCTTGAAGATCTACTTGGCAAAAGTTGTGGTCTGATTGGATAACTTTGCTCCAGCTGGGTAACCGGGATGATGAATATTGGTCCAGCGTGAGCTCAAACAAATACAAGCCGTTTAAAGGGGCCGTGAATACTCCTGTGGTTGCATTGTAGGCGTTTCCTTCATTCGCCATCATGAGGTCAAATATTATAATTTGATTAGTACTAAAACCTTTTGCTGTTCCCAGTCGGGCGTCAAACCTGACCTTCATGTTCTCTTCTAGATGCGCACCACCGGCATCAAAAGAGACCAAAAAAAAAAAAAAAAATCAGTGTAAGTCAAACTGCTTTTCAATGTCTACAAAAGTGTTAAAAAAAAAAACAACAACACCATTAATTAAGTTATTCATATTACTGGCAAGTTGACCTCAATTTAATATTCAACAACGAAGGTTAGTATGAACACAAGCACATGCTAAATAATCAACAAAATGTAGGAAGATACGCTTGTGTATAACAAGTGTTACTTACAACACCATTTAGAGCAATACTTCTTGTCAAAACACTCCATCATACCTCTGTTGTATCTCTGAAGATTGTTGGCGATCTCCCTGAGCTTCTGGTTTTCCTCTTTCAGGCGATCCACTTCCTCCCGCAAGTCTTGTTTCTCTATTTTATTCATCTCTTGCTCACCTTCCAGCAGTGAAAGTCTGATTTTCACCTCGTCTACAGTCACAGATGAACTCGCAAACACGCTGGAATTGCGAGGAAGGCAAGACACGGGAGGAAACCTCGATGACAGGCGACACGTGTAGTTACCTCCCTCCACGGGGTTGGGCAGGGTGAGAAAAAATTTACCGTTGATGTGCGTTGACACAAGTTGAGTCTCGCCGGAGGGAAACTGTACAAGAAATTAAAAAATCTTTGTACATTGAAATAAATTACAAATCATGGCAGAAAAATATGCAGGCTTGTGATGCACATTTCTTTTAATTTTCGTCCTCCACGTGTCTGTTCCTCGCTCTACTCATCTGTACATTCACCAACTTTATACTCACCTTCCATTCAACAGACACAGGCGGGTTCCCAGTGGTAACGTATTTTCCGCACGAGAGCTGCACATGCAGCTGCCCAGTGTTGTTGTCGTAGACTGTAGCACGCTCTTGCTGTGCCCACAGAGCCTCGCTGTGGTGAATCAGAGGAGCTGCGATAAAAGTCTCAATGTAACGCTATCTACTTTTCCACCTGTCTCAAAGATGACACATGAGGACGCTGAGCAGCACGAAAATTGATGATGATGATGATGATGATGATGATGATGATGATGATGATGATGATGATGATGATGATGATGATGATGATGATGATGATGATGATGATGATGATGATGATGATAACGATGATTATTATTATATCCAAAGAAAAAGACGTACTTTCTGCCATTATTAAGAACGCTGTGCGATTGTAGGTAGCGAAGGACAATCCGCGGAGAACAGTGACTGTCACGGAGTAGCTCCCCCGGTCACGTGTGGTCGGAGACATCAGCTGAAGCCCCGCCTCCTCGACTTGACGTATTCTGTTAGAAAATGGCGTCGGCAGAGGGAAAAACTGACCTTGAACGGTACCGGCAATGCCCACGTGACTGGAGGTTTGTGATTGAAAATACCACTTGATGTCCTCGACCACCTCTCCACGGTCTACAGCATAGCGCCAAGGGAAGGTCACGCTCTCGTTTACGCATGCGTACACATCGGCGCCATCTTGAATGTCAGACGTCCATTGAAACGAGCTTATTTCTGGAAAAGGCAATTTTATATGCATATTTTTGTATATTTATTACTGTTTCAACAGTAACAGGCAATCCGACAAATGTAACAGTGTCGGTTATTTATATTAATAAAGTAGATCATTACAATTATCACTACTTCCAGTTTGTTCTTACGATATTAATATACTAATGTAATACGTGTTATTGACAGTTCTCATTACTGTTGCCATGAAATAGTATTTTGTGTAAGTACTTGAAACTCAGTACTGCGCGTTCCATTGTTTCCAGTGTTTCTTATTTTTCTTAGACATGAGCTAACAAAACAATGATGAACTGCATATACACTGTACATTACATATTGCCTCTGAAACATCGAAGACTTCCACATCTCGATCAAGTGGAATTTCAGAAAATCCTAAATAAAAGTTTTTATTTTAATACTATTGTTGCAGAATGTGAATGCTTTCAAACTGCAAAACAACTAACATATTTAGAGAGGAAGGCAATTCTGATGTTCTAAAATCATATCTGAAAGTTGAAACATGTACTTTCCTGTGTATGTATTTACGTGAATATCTGGAATTATGGATGGCGATCTTTTTTCTAAAAAATACATTACCAGTGCATAACAAGAGAAGGACGACCACCAGCCAGCCAGTCGAACTAAGAACATCTGTCAACAAGAAACCATCGTGAGATTACAAAATGTTTACAGCCACATCACATGAGAGGGCTTAGTTTCTGAGACAGAGAAATTCGCTAAATACTTATTGAGAGGACAGACATCAGCATCATGTCAACTAAGTCGTGGATTTAAAACTGAAATCTCTTACCAAATGGTTGAACATAATGAACTTCTTCCACACAGCTACAAGTCACTGAGTAACTACAATCTCCAGCCAAGGGGTAGATTATGAGCTCTGCGGTGTCATTGATTTTTTTTCTTATAGGAAAGTAGAAATAACAATTAATAGACTGTTGATTGGCGAGAGTTAGAACAAATGTGTGACACGTTATCTTGTAGTCACGAGGACATCAAGGTCGCTGGGTCAGGTCAGATAAAGTCGGGCAGGTAAGTTCTTGCACCTATCGAGTAAACTTTATCACCTCCTTCATCCCTTTTTGTCAAGCACACCTACAGGCCCAGTAAGCTAATCCCTAAATGTACATTAAGTGTAAGAAGTTCACTGTTTCCAGAATAAGGCTTTCTAGCTGCATGCTTGGGACACCTTAATTAAGTCATGGCCTTTCTAAGAAATCCGAGGTATACTAACAATCAGCTAACGATCTATTTGTTGGATGTTTTTGATATAACCCAAATGGTTTGTTAGTCTGTGGGTAGATTTTAACAACAATCATGTCTCCTGACTTCGGAAGTATTTTTTACGTGTCGGCGTATGTGTACTTATCTATAAGTAATTATAGAGAAATACAAAAGTATAGTGCGACCCTATGCTCCTCGAGGAATAACGAGGACTAAAACTAACAAGAATGTAGTTCACCAACAATTTTAATACATTAACAACGAAATCGACTGTTTAACTATCGAACTGACAGTGGAGAAAGCCCTGTTTGAGCACAACCACTAGAAGTGCAGACATGAAAACAGGTATGCACATTTAAGGGATGATTGTATGTTCAGAAGTATGCGTCCGTCGGTCCGTCTGTCTGTCAAATATAATTTTGCAATCAGTGAATGAGTTAAGCAATTTTTAAAACTTTTTTTTAAAAATTAAGATGAAGTCATTAAAAGACGAAGTACTAACAATCTATTTGTTAATGTGTGCAAGTCCATCTTTCAGGTCTTCCGAAATAATTAATTCCAAAATAGTAAAGTAAGATTCAGAACCTTTGCAAAACCGTACAGTCTCTATAGAACAATAATTTTACTGAAGACGAGCACTTACATGATATAAAAAAATCATAAAGTTTAATGTTTGTGTAAATAAATATATATATATACGAAGATTAAGCTCTAGTTATTAACCTTATGTTGTTAAGAAATGACTCAGAAAAGAAGTGATTCTTACAGAGGGTCTTTTGCACTGTCATTCTCTCTTGAAAAACTCAAATAATATCATGATTCGTCAAACGTCTGTATTATTTTGAACATTAAATCAATATAGACACTTTAATTTCAGCCTACACACAATTCTGGGTAATTAAAATGCAACACAGCTAGCATCATATAGTTGTTGAAATGTCAAAGTTCAAAGAAAAGCCACTGAAGGAGCTGTAATTACCCGATAAATACAAATGTTCGTTGCTCTCTATCCACACGTGTTGACCCCGTGCCTGTGGACAGTAGCCTGGCAGGTGAGACCGACATACACCAGCGCCTCTACCAACTGTAGTTGACACAAGGTGGTGGTGTCATCAACTAACGATGCTGCTGATGAGAATAAACCATACTGAGCCACAGTCAAGATGAAGAAGTAAGTGCCGTTGAAAGGGGCCGTGAATACTCCTGTACTCACGTTGTACCCGCTTCCTTCATTTGTGATCACGTGGTCAAAGATCACGCGCTGGGGGACTCGTGTAGTCATAGTTACCAGTCGGTCGAACGTCAAACCGGACCACATCTTAAAACACAACAAACCGGAAACAGATAAACATTAAAAAATATCTTTCATAATCAACACATAAGACTCCAGTATCCTAATAATAAAATCATATACAAAAAAGAAAAGTAATTAAAACAGATGCAAACAAGTTTATAACACAAAACTTCCTTGAAAAACCTTAATTTTTTTTTAAATATCAGCTGGAGTTTTACTTTTCTTGATTAAGATTTACCTGTATGTATGTTTCATCTCTAAACTGCCCATGTTAGTTTCTATATATCAAAAGTATGTTTTAAGAAGTTATTACAATGTAAAGATATTTACATTAATTAAAATATTTGCCCATTCTGAATGTGAAAGCTTTCTGTTGTATTTTTGTGGGGTTTACCTGGATCTTGAATCATGTTCCTCTGCATTTTATAAACAGATTCTTTTTCCATCGATTCTATAGTCAGTAATTGTTTGTAATTTAATTGACTTTGTAAACATCGCTCGTTACAAATACTTCCATCATACCTTGAAGGTACGTTTGATGGCTGCCGGCGATGTCACTGAGTTTTCTGTTTTCCTCTTTCAGCAAGTCGATTTCTGCCTGTAGACCTTGTTTCTCTGTTCTAATCAACTCGTGTCCGCTTTCCAGCAATGACAAGCCTCATTTTCACCTCATCTACAAACACCGAAGCGCTTCCAAGTGTGCTGCCATTTTGGATAAGCATGACAAGGGAGGTAACCTGGACCCCAGACGACACGTGTAGTTACCTCCCTCTACTGGGTTAGGCAAGGTAAGCACGAACGTACCGTTAACGTGCGTTGAAACAAGTTCTGTCTTGCCAGAAGGGAACTGAAAAAAATTCGAAACAATATTATAATTTTTACCTGTCAGTTAACTAATGACACTTTTATATTAATGGGCAGTAACTGGTAAAATATTGCAAATTTAAGGTGAAATATATTTACTGTTCCTCTTTGCTGATACTCACTGTCCATTCGACATAAACTGGAGGCGGACCAGTGATGACGTAACCTCCACAGGTGAGCTGCACGTGCAACTGAGAAGTCTTGTTGTCGTAAACCGTCTCAGGCTCTAGCTGTGCCGACAGAGCCTCCCTTTGGTTATCCAGTTCGTCTGGAATAAGTTTAATTTCAAAGATCATATTTGCTCTCTTCTCTCATCAAAGAATAATTACTACAATGGGAACTTTTGGATATTTTTCGATCTAAAGGCTTAGCGTATTACATAAAAAGCTTACTTTGGGTTTCCTGCAATATTTAAAATCATTTTCTTGGTTAGTGGAATGCCCACGTGAACGGTTTATTTTGCTTTATCCTGGCATATTCTTAAATGTCAATAATAGTCAGTTGAATTACTATTCACACCCACATACACACACGCACACACGCACACATTGCATTTAGGCAGCCCACTTTTAGAGAGTGAGAAAGAGAAAACCAAGCAGAAAGACAGAGAGAGGTTAAACGAAAAAAAAAACAAACACATCTTGACTATGTGGCTGTAACAATACGGTAAGCTGAGCACAGCTTACACGTTTAAAGATGTCAGGTGTAACATATACGTAAGTGTAAATAAAAGCTCACGTAGACAATTGTTTCAGTGAGTAAATAAACAGTGAGAAAAGAGAGAGGGAGCAGAATGCCAGGAGTGCAGATGAAGTAATTGGAAAAGAAATAAGAGATATAAAAAAGTATGAAAGTCGAAAACTAAAGAGACAATCAAATAAAATCAGTGTTTCATCTTACCTTCCACTAGTATCAAAGACGCTGTACGGTTATAGGTAGCAAACGTTGACCCACTAAGAACGGTAACTCTCACTGAGTAGTTCCCCTGTCTCGAGTGCGGTGAGAGACGTCAGTGCAAGTCCTGCCTCCCAACTTGATGTATCCTGTTAGAAAACGGCGTCGGTAGTTGGAAAAACTGGCCTTCCACGGTGACAGCAATACCTACAGGACCTGCCATGTTGGTCATAGTACCACTTAACGTCCTCAACCGTCTCTCCATCTTGTAGAGTATAACCCCAGGGTAAGGTGATGTTGTCTCCTTCGCACGCATATACATCAGCGCCATCTTGGAAGTCGGATGTCCATTCAAAAGATGTTATTTCTGAAAGAGAGAAAAACAGTTTTTTCCCCTTTTCTGCCATTATTATAGCTATGATGGTTAATATTACTGCAACATAGTATTTACAATAATGCATACTAATTATCCTAATATAAATATAATTTATTGTTATTTATAAAGAGCCCACTTTTGCGATACCAATTCAAGGCAGCACTCACAAACGCACTTTCAAAAAAAGCTATTGTTATGTTGTCATTGTTCAAGATCTTGACTGCTAATTAAAATATAATGAAAATATATTGTCTGGATACTGCTGAATTTCTTAATTAATCAATTTCTTCAAAAAAAAATAATTAATTTGACTAAAAATAATATATAAGGATGATTTTCAAAGAATTTTGTTAAATACCTGTACATAATAATGGAATGAGAAACACTATCCAGTCACCCCTCATCTTCAAAGAAACCTGTAAACAACTCGCAAGCATATACTGTCTTCTGCATGTGTTCTCATCTATGATGCTAACGAGAGTTAAAACGATTTTACCTTTCATAGAAGAGCATTGAGTTGATTCGTGAAGCGTTATCAGCCAGTCACGAGATGATCAAAACAGCCAGGTAGGGCCAGGTGTAGTCAACAGGTGAACTAGTGCATATTAATTATCATGTTAAACAAATACACTGTCTGCTGTCCCACAAACTCACCCACTCCCCAGTCATTTCTCTCGGTAAATTCAGTCTCATAGACATCCTCAGACTGACGAACTACATTGAAATTTATTGTACTAACCAGTATGTTGTTGTTTATTTTTAGACAATCTTTGATTTACATTGACTTGCACGTACACTCCACTGTCTTTAAATAAACTGCTGCCGTCTGCTTAATTTATGTTTGTCAAGTCCGCACACTTTTTGGGTGCGGTTATCTATACTTGAACATAAATTCTCACATGATGATAGTGCTCGGGCAATGAAACATTGTGTGTGTGTGCGTGTGTGTGGTGTGTGTGTACGTGTGTGTGTACGTGTGTACGTGTGTACGTGCGTGAAAAGATTATTTACGGGGTTAAAAGGTTACAAGCATTGATACAGAGGTAGGGCTTTAGTAGAGTCGTTTGTCAGGATCTCTTCATTTAAAGCATGTTTCACACCATACTAACAAGCTTAATGTAATACCTTTACCTGTCAGAACTAGCACGGTTACCTGAAAATAGTGTCAACAGATTTATTTAACACACAAACACACACGAGCGCGCGCACGTATAAATAATACTTATACATCAATGATAAAAAAGCGGAGGTTATATTCTTTTAAATATTTTATTACCACCTTAAGCTACCCATGACAAAATGGAGCATTTGCTTTTCAATTCATAAATTGCGCGTGCAGATGAGGGACATGTTTGTCTGTCGGTTATAAGTTTGTGCACTCAAATGTCTATGAAAGAAATCAAAATACTTTGGTGTGTTCAAGATATTAGAGAAGATATTATTGAGCGCATTTATCAATCTACCTCACACTTAATCATTCAACTAGTTACTGTCGAATGTAGATAGTAAAGGTCAAATATGCGTATCAGCAGCTTCGGAAAGCAGTTTATCAATCTTATCTACATCATCTGGACTAAAAAAATTTTTTAGCTTACGCCGACCTGTAGATAAAAACATTTGCATAAACCATAAATGATTTTAAAATATACTGCGTTCGCTTTATACAAGCGTTTGTGGATGTGTGTCAAGAATGAATTCATAATATCTCATAATATTAATTTAAACTCGACGACGCATTAAGTCTCTATTATATTTTTTAAATAACAGTTTGAACCATCACAGACATTGGACTACAGTTAATAAAAAAATAAAAACCCAACTAGAACTCAATATTAAATTCACATCAAGGAATATTAACTTTGTGTTGAAATGTCAGAGTTCAAGGAAAAGCCACTGAAGGAGGTGTAAGGACTTGACAGGGACAACTCTCCGTTAGTCCTGATCCAGAGTTGCTGGCCCTGTGCTCGGTACACCGTAGCGTCGCACGTGAAGCCGACGTTGATGAACGACTGTAACAGCACCTTGCAGAACGTTGTGACGTCATCAGCCAACGACACGCCAGGTGAGTACGTGACCGCTGGGCCACAGTGAGCACAAAGAAATAAGTCCATTGAACGGGGCAGTGAACACTCCTGTGTTCACATCGTAGGCGTTTCCTTTGTTTGTGATCACGTGGTTGAAGACCAGACGCTGGACACCATTAAAATACTCGCTTTCGCTTGGACGGACGTGGAACATGACCCTTCTGACCCCTAGATGCGGAGAAGATCAAAGCGAAAAAAAAAAATTTTCAAAACCGGTGAACCATAGAGCAGTTAGGAAAGACACACAAACACCAGTTTACTGCTTTACTTTAGTATTTATTTATTAAATCTGCTTGTCGAAATCCTCCTACCATACCTTGGAGATACTTCTGTTGACTGCTGGTGGCCTCGCTGAATCTCCGGTTCTCTTCTCTCAGTCGGTCCACCTCCGCCTGCAGGACTTGTTTCTCTGTTCTTATCATCTCCTGTTCACCTTCCAGCAGTGAAACCTCATTTTTACTTCGTCCACAGTCACTGAAGAACTCCCAAACACGCTGCTGTTATGGGGCAAGCAGGACAAGGGAGGTAATGTAGTCGATAAACGACACGTGTAGTTACCTCCCTGAATGGGGTTGGGCACGGATAGAACGAACGTACCGTTGATGTGAGTTGAAACGAGTTGTGTCTTACCTGATGGAAACTGTCCAACAAATTGAAACATTTTAGTAAAATATCTTGTTCATGTATCAACTGAGATGTGATTATCGAATTGGCAATGAAAATAATCAATCACTGACTTAAAAACAGAAACATAAATGTCTAAAATCTTGGGCTTTTTGTAGTGTTTTATTTTTTTGTAAATGCTTAAAAAAATCTAAAGAAATGTATTAACCAATAAAACCAAAGAATATGTGGACACATGTCCGCAATAATAAAAATTAGTAAACACAATGAAACAATTTAATGTAAGCTTTTAAACTCTTAAACGTTTTTATGTAAGTGAATCTACAACAGACTGAAAAAAAGTACTTAACTGAGGAGATTTTAAAAATAAAACATGTTCGGAGATTGTTTTAAATAGATCTTTTTAATTGCAATCTTTTTGTAAACCCCTAATTTTTAAAATTTTGCTGACCTACTGCTCCGTCATTCTTATTTATCCATCCAACCAAGAATCCATCCATCTGCTAGGTTACACTCACCGTCCATTCAACAGACAGAGGCGGGTGACCAGTGATGACGTAACCTCCGCACGACAGCTGCGCGTGCAGCTGACCTGTGTTGTTGTCGTGGACCGTCAAACGTTCCTGCCTTGCCCATAGAGCCTCGCTTTGGTGAACTTGGACATCTTGAATAGATTTCCGGTCATTATATATCTCAGAATGGTGAATCCAGTTTAATGATACTAGTCAGTAATTTCTGCAGCTGTGTGCCAGCTGCATCTGGTATAAGACATATTGAATACCTCCTTAGCTGATAATGTTTGATAATATGTGGTACGCTGTCAGGCCATTTGTTTTTAAAGATGGCCCACCTACTGCTTATTTACAGCTCAGAAAAAGGACTTTGCTATTTACCGTACGGTTTGACGACACACACACGGACAGGGAGTAACACCAACAAAAAGGCAGATAATAAGACAGAAAAATGAAGATGAAAGGAGTGAAAAAGGAGTTAAGAGAAGTCACCAGAGAGCAACTAACGCCGTTGTAAAAAGGGAAAAAAAAGAGATGACTAAAAGAGACTGATAGACATAGGAAAACAAAAAAAGAGCCTTTTCTTACTTTCTGATAATCGCAAGGACACAGTGCTGTTGTAGACAGCAAATGTAGACCCACGGAGAACAGTGGCCGTCACAAAGTAGTTTCCCCTGTCACTTCCAGTAAGGGAAGTTATTAAGAGTCCTGCCTCCTGCACTTGGCGAATCCTGTTAGAAAATGGCGAGGTCAGGGGGAAGAACTGGCCTTCCATGGTGACAGCAATACCACGTGGCTGCCATTTTGTGGGTCAAAATACCACTTTATGTCTTCGACTGTCTCTCCATCTTGTGCCGTGTAACCCCAGGGCAAGGTGACACTGTCACCGATACACGCGTAAACGTCAGCGCCATCTTGGAGGTCAGACGTCCATTGAAACGAGGTTATTTCTGGAAAAGCACAGTTATAGTTTTTTTTTGTTTTTTTTTGTTTTTGTTTTTTTTTTTGGTTTTTTTGCCACCTCTGGAATTCGCCAAGTAAAAGTAGCTTCCCAATCACTTATCTTCCTTTTTTCAGTTTAATTCCCTGTACGAATATCCACTGTGACCCAGAACTAAATGAGGTTTTTCAAAGTTTTAACAGCTGTTAAGCAAACGATTTATATGTGATAGCAAAAATCTTTATATTTGACCTGTCATAACCACCGAGAAGTGTAAACACATTGTTTTAAGAACGCATTTAGTTCTTCCTTCCATGACATAATAAACACAGCCATACGCTCGTACATTTATTGCAAACTTTAAAAAAAAGCATTACCTGGACATAATAAAGGAATGATGATCATCAGGCAGTCGAGCCTCATCTTGAAAAAAATATTCGCAGAACGAGATTGAAGTGAGGTCACATAGTGGATTCGAACACAAAAATCTCGACTGTGTTTCTGAGATTGCTGAAATATGTTAAAGTTTTATCTTCTGGTCTTCCTGATGTCGTGTGACAACCAACTTGTTTCTAACACACTCAATATCAAACCTAGTGATAGAAACAAGTATAACCGTCAGTGACAAGACTACAATGACCCAGCATCCACCTGATACAGAGAACAAACCGAAAGTTTAATTACCTGCAATAGAATAACGGTTGACATGCGAAAAGGATGAAAGTACTGAAGTGTGATATGTTATCTGCTTGTCACGAGGTGATCAAAAAGGACAGTTAAGTATAATCAGACAGGTGAGTCACCTGGTGTACATGTTGTGTTTTCTTTACATGTACACTGTCTGCCAGTGTTTGAAAGTTGCAGGTCTGCAAGGTCAGGGGGATGAACAATAATAATAATATTGCAGACGCACTATCAAGCCAAGGAATTATGTGCATACCTGAAAGATGTCCTGAATGACTGTATGAAACTCTGTGTATGTGTGTTACAAAGCTACATCATTGGGCTAATGTGGAAAATGTCCTCTTGTATTTGACTAGTTTCTAAGAATTATCCAATACTGGTGCAGATTGCTAACATTACCCGAACACAGATACCCAATACAGTGTTACAATATGTTATGTTTACAAGATAAGGCAGGTGTAACTGGTCCTCTCAACTTTTATTATTTTATTATGTAGCCATGACTTTGGGTGTGCATGGGAATGTCAGATAGTGTCGGTAATTTTACCTTACTCATTACCACGGTGAAAGAAAGAGTCAAAGAATATTTTCGTCGAAAAAGGCACAATTCAGTGTCTACCTCTGATTGTTGTGACTATCATTCAGACCTAATTAGAACAACATACTTATAAACCAGGTACCACGATGCAAACACAGGTGTGTCCTGTATTTGTTAGCAACTCTGTGTGTGTGTTTTGGGGGTTATGCTGAGGAAAGTAATGCCTAAAAACAAATAGGATGCATTATTTCATTAGTATGTGTTTCTGTGTCTGTGTGTTTGCGTGCGCGCGTGCTAGTGTGTGTGTTCATGCTAGCGCTCGTGAGTATATGTGTCTGCGTATGTCAGCGTGCCCGCCGGATAAGTCTAAATGATGGATAAAGAAAACATTTTATGATGAGACTAATTAAAACCTGATAATTTGGTTGTTGGAATGTTTTTACTTTACCTGAACTAGAATGCTTCTCTGTCCATGTGTAATATTCTTCATCCATTAACATCAGTCGACTTGGTCTCATCCTTCAGTTATCTCAACAGGTGAAGGAGGATTCAGTGAGGTGAAGGTTTGTGCTGTGTTTATTTTAGTCAGTCTTCGCAGTTCTGTCCATATGTCTTACAGTCTGACAATCTCGACCTCTGACTTATTGTTGTTCTGTGTTGTTGACGTGTTTAACGATTTCGATATCAGTGATGAATCTTCAGTAGCATTTTCTGCTATTCTAAATTATTCTGTCGCCGAGCTACACCACCATTACATAGAATGGAAGCTTAATGATCAAAAAGGCTGATACTGCATGTGGAGATAAGTCTTAAATACATTATCCACAGGCAAGCAAGATGTGTGTTTATGTATCATATATGAATCAAATTATATTTGTGAATCGAAATATATATATATAATTTAAGCAAACAAGGCTATATATACTCTGTGTGGCTCTTAACTAACAAAAGTCTTCTATTCGTGATTGTTAACGAAATCAACAAAAACAACAACAGTTATTGATGCCTTGGTTGTTTTATTTCAGTGAGTTTAGAAACAGAACATCAGGACAGTCTACCTAAGATGCCATCTTCAATAAGGAGAAGTAGAAATAGTACAAACTTTTTTTATCCAATCCAAAGCATGCACTCAAGAGCTATTAGGTTCTAATATGACGTCATATGAAAAAGAAGTCTACTGTGGCGTCATATTGATGATGTCTACTATGACGTCAAATATTAGTTGACGTCAGGGTCCTAAAGAAAACAAATATTATATGTCTATTGTGACGTCAGGGTCCAAAGAGAAACCAACGAAGGAGCTGAAAGGACTCGACAGGTACACCTGACCCTCGCTCTTGACCGAGACCTGTTGACCTTTGTACAGGTACACAGTGGACTGACAGCTGACCGAGATGCTGCTCGTGATGGGTAACTGCAGTCGGCAGAAGGTGGTGTCATCATCACCGAGCACGAGGCCGCCTACGCGGTCGCTGTACTGCGCCCCGGTGACGACGAAGAAGTAGGTGCCGTTGAAGGGCGCTGTGAAAATCCCAGAGTCCACGTCGTAGGCGTTATTTTCGTTGGTGATGACCTGGTCGAATCTTATCCGTTGGCCGGTGATGTAGTAAGGGTTACCGGCCAAACGGACGTCAAATCTGACCTTCTTGGAGTCCAGCTCTGGAAAAAGCAAAGTGTCAAAGTTTTAGGAAAGTACTTTAAAGTGTTTATCTTTTAATCTGCGGCTAGTGAATAATTTACAATTAAGCATAAACTAATATGAACTGCGATCTAAGACAGTTTGTGCAAATTTTAACCTGTAATTATAATGTTAATGTGTTCTTCTTTATTTTTTAGATTTTACGTTTACAAGACTAATGTATCACATTTTAAATGTCAAGGTCCTAATTAAAATAAATTAAAACGGTGCAGTTGGTGTCAATAGAGATCACAAATCCCTGCAAAAATGAAAAATTTTTGACAATTTTTCGACCGGTGTTAAAAAAATAACAGCAATAAATGTTTACTGCAATTAAAAGCCAAGATTCTGGGACAAAAATACTTGGTCTAGTTTTTAAAAAAAAGTAGGACAAAGTCTGAAATGAAAGCGGAAACCAAAAAAATAACATGAAGCATGAAAGCAGCAATGAGACCTATGCTTGATGGTTGTTTCACTTGAGGCATATCTTTACAAAAGAAAGGAGAAATTATGTTACATGGTGTGTGCCGAACCTTTAGTTGTTTAAGAGTGTAAGTAGCAACTAGAAGCTACCCTGCTAAAAGTCTCCTTATCTCAGTCAAACATAATAGACAGTGGAATACAAACCTTTTACTTCAAAGATGCTTAGAGGTCAGATCGTTTCGTCACAGCATCTTTGGATACGTTTTATAAGCATGACCCAGGGCTTCTACCTTTAGTTTGTTTAGGGTTATAGGTGCAAGAAGTTTGGAGCATACACAACTTATATACTTGAAAAATTCTATGCAAATAATATCATACATGTTGTGTGTGCTTTATTTTGTCTTTCATGCCGTCTGCATGCCTCTAAGTAATATTTATTTAATTACCTAGTATTTTCAAATATATTTGTCTTTTTTTAGCTTTTCATATTTGTTGTTGCGAGGTATATTTAGGTTCACCAGTCGTACTTCCCCATAAGATTATAGCAAGGGTTTGTTTGTTTGTTTGTTGTTGTTGTTTTTTGGTTTTTTTTTTGTTTTTGTTTTTGTTTTGGCTAAAACGGTTTTAAGATTAGCACAAATATTAAACGAATTCTGCTTGCTTTTATACCTTCGAGGTAGTCCTTTGCTCGGTTCAATTCGTTCTGGAGAGCTTTTTCAGAGTTATTCAGACTCTTGTTTTCATCCGTCAGTAGTTTAACTGTTTCTTTCAGATCGGTGTTCTCTTGTTGTAAGATCCTCTGTTTGACCTCCACAACTGTCAGCCTCGCTCTGACTTCGTCCACAGTCACAGAGGCATTCTGGAATATTATATTGTCAGGTTCCAGGCAGGATAAGGGAGGTGAATCACTAACCAGACGACACGTGTACTGGCCACCTAGATAGGGTTAGTCAGATTGTAGAAAAACGTGCCGTTGGTTTCTTCATCAACCCTAGTTGTCTCACCTGTAGGACTCTGACCAACACAGAGACACAGATAGACTAATTAATACAATTTTAAACTCGACTTGTAAAAATGAATTCAAAAACAGTTCAACAACAAGAATATATTCTTTCTCTTTCTTACTCTGCTTCACACAAAAACACATAATGGCGCGCGCGCACACACCACAACACATAAATAAGCATCATCCCGGTTACTAGAAGAAATGCTTGAAGGAAGAACGAACCCTGTAATAATAAATGTAATGTTCAGACTTTCTACATTAAAGAAAGGCTAATAGTGCTTAACGTATCTGTTTTTTCCATGTTAAAAAAGTTTACGTTTAAGAACAACATTTTAAAGATTGCATTATACTTTTCATGTATCAGCCATTGTTCTGTACATTTTGTAACTGCTTAATTTCCCGAAAAAGAGTTTTTTGTGAAGCTGCAAAAAAATACAGAACTCAACAATCCGCGAATAGTAACTGTGCAAAATGAAGGGGAGAAACTTGTATGGCACCAATAAGACTGAGTAACAGATTTTTTTTTTTTAGCGAAGCTATTTTCGCTGATAAGAGTCTAGTAGTCAACAAACAAGGCTTTGAATTGGGTTTCCGAATTTTTCAGATCGCTTCAAAACTTCCAGGTATCTTAGTTAAAAAAAAAAACAATACCGAGACTAAGGTATGCACAAACTGCGAACTTTAATGTAGCAAAGTGCATCTAATGATCCTGCTGTATTATTAATTAAACTAACCGTCCACTCTACAGCGACAGGGAGGTTTGCTGGTATGCTCAATTCCCCACAGGACAGCCGCAGAGCAAGTTCATTTGTTTGGGGGTCGAAAACTGGATCTCCTCCTGGCGAGCTACTAGTGTCCCACCCAAAGTCACTTCTGAACCTTGAACAAACGTCAGGCCACTATCATTTTACCTTGAACATAGATCAGATAAATATCAGTGAACCTTGAATAGACCTCAGGTGATTTGATTATCATGTAATCGCGAATATAAACTTTGCTTTCTCTTTACTTCTATTTAATCTTCTTACTAATTTCCTTTTTTTTCTTTGTTATATCCATTCTTTTAAAACAATACTGAAAAGATTGCACTGCTTACAATTCTGTGTACTGCATCTATGATTAATATTATCAAAGAAACTTTATTATTTTACCTCTTTTTAGACAACTCCATGCATACATGACACAGCTGTCATGAGCGTGTTTGAGAAAAGAACAGGTCAAACTGAGACCCGTGTCATATTAAAAAAAATATTGTTAAATAAAATTTATCTAGTAAACATAGCAAATGACTGAATCTGCAATGAACGGCTTGCTGACACTGATAAGATATTAATTAGTCTGCTGTAAAGGTCATAGGTCATAATAATATTCTCTCACACACCACACACATGCTGTAGGGGAAAAGGCACTACAATGGCAAGCTTCCAGAAAACGCCTACTATGACCAGGCAAAAGAAAGGGAGACCACGCTTACCATTCGTAATGTCAAGAGTCACCGAGCTAAAGTATTGGATGTAAGTTGTTGAGTTTTCGAGGATGAGCACAAATACTGTGTACGTGCCGCTGTCCTCCACTTTGGTAGACGTGAGTTCGATTCCCCCTGTGGGCATGTAGTTCAGCCTCCCCACAAATGAATCAGAGACAATAGCGAAATGACCGTTGACGTAGTTGGCAATGTTCTCACGTGTTCCATTAAGAAAATCGTGATCCCACTTGATGTCCTCCAGCTTCTCTTTGGGTTCTACGGAAAAACTCCATTGCAAAATCAAAGACTGATTTTCGCAAGCGTATGTCTTATTAGGGATGTTCGATGTCCATTGGAACGAGTTGGCTTCTAAAACAGAAAACAATATTTGTGTTAACTAGTCTTACTTTTTTTACAACAATGAATCTTTAAGTGTTTTCAGGTTTGTTTCTACTGCTGCTGTCGTTGTTACTGGGAATACAATTTAAATAATGTTTAACCATGGTTTTTTTTATTTTCTACATAATATGTAAGCAATGTGTGTATGTCTCAGTTCTTTCTAGAATCAATAACAGTTTTATGGAGATATTTTTTCTGTCATCTCTGAAATTTTACATTTCACTTGCTTCTGCATTTATGTGTATCAACAATGAGAAAACCAGATAGCTATGTAATTTTATCTTTAAACATTTCAGTACAAGTTCGTAAATTTTTAACTGTTAGTGTACGAAACACATTCTCTACACAAGAATCCTTTCCATGTTTGAAATCACAATCTATGCTCATTTTAATACTTTAAACAGTAATTTTAGTAATTTAAAAGCATTAATTTTCTTTATGCTTAGTTATTTCGAAAGAATTTTCTTGTTGAAGTTTATAAAACATCACCTCGACAAACAGAAGCAATGATGACTGTAAGTAGCCATGCAGACTTCATCTTGAAGGAAATCTGTAATCAAAAGGATTATTTGATGACTACAGAGAAACACATAAACTATAAAATAAAAGACTACTTAATAATTTCTAAAGAACACGGAATCTGTAAACAATCATATTACTTCCTATATGGTAACACCAAAAAAGGATCCTTACTATTTGAAGAATAACATATTTTTGATATGATCACGTGATGAAATGATAACAGGAACTCATGGATAAGTTAATAAGTTGTCCCGTCTGAAAAATAGCTGGAACCATTTTGTAGAGTTTTACAAACATGGTAAAGTACTGCTTGATGTTTGATGTTAACCGCTAGATTTAATTTAAGAATCGTACATCATGGTATTCAGCGCACAAAGAACACAATGTTACAGGGCTTCTGCTTACGCAAAAAAATTGCATACAGTACGCATTAAAAGTTCGGAGGACCCCTTCATTTCGTCAATGGGGTCCCATTCAAATTTGGGCGAAGAACAGGGACCCCTTAAAAATCTGAAGAAGGGGTCCCTGGGACCCCAAAGAATTTAGCCTTAGCAGAAGCCCTGATGTTAGCTTTGCACAAGACACACCTGAAGACCTGAGGACTGAAGACAGTTACCATCAAGTGTGCCTCGGCATCTGCATAGCCGCCTTATATAGGTGCTAAAACGAAAATGAACTGATATCTGTGTCCGGGAAAGGACGAACCAGAGAACATGATGGTGACCCGATGTGATACATTATCTACGACACCAGGCAGCCAACTCTGGTGAGCCAACGGATGGGAGCGAATCTTCTTTTAATCAGCATGCGCGATGACCTGCATGACCTTCCTGGTTATACTTTCATTGAGAGGATCATCAGAAACACTGCTGCATATATTGATTTGCTAACTACTCACTGATTACTTATGTACCAACCCCAACATCTCTACCTTCCTTTCCCTTTTTTCTTCTGCTATTTGCTGTGTCGGCACTGATTAGTTGGACAGAGGTGGCTTGGCGTACTTGTGTGAGTGTGTGTGATCATCATCATCCTTTAATAACACACTGAAAATAAGGAAGGAAAAGAGTGTATCTAAGCTCGTCTTCATTTTACAGTTTCAAGTACACACGCTTCTCCGCCTGTATTAGTGCGACAATATTATGACTTTACTTAGCATACAACATTGGCAAACATGTTGTATTCTCCCTTTTTTGTTCCCTGAGTTGTTGTCACTTGTCTAAAGTATTTAATTAATCACACAAAGCTAAAATTATAACTGATTTACCATTCAATGAATTTTAATGCCATGAGTTCTCAATAAGCTTAATAGTGGAGCTGAGCGAACTAAGTCCTGCCAAGTGCTAAGAAAGTGTTTTTTAATCTAAAAATGAGGCCTCGGGTTTCAATGTTGTGTTTGACAAGTGTGTAGAACTTGTTGTATCCGATGTTTACGTCCCTAAGGGTCATAGCCTCTAGACTCTAGAGCACACCTGGGCAAGGGGAGGCCCGCCTCCTGTCTCTGACCGGCCCGCCCGCCAGTATATATATTATATATACAGTATTGGGTAAAACTGAGTTAACTATATTAGTCCTGCCCTCTAAAACCATCCCAGTTTCTCATGCGGTGTGAATGTTTCTCATGGTCTTAGTGTTGTCAGTAATATGATTTAAGGTGTGTGAACCATGATACAGTCATAAACGTGCCTCACGTTAATAACAGAAACACAAATAAAAAATTATTCTGGTATTTTGTTGAGTGTAGGGAGCTCTGAAAAGTCTTGTTGTTAAGTTTCATCTTATTTTATCGTAGCATGATTTCCGAAAAAAAAACCCAGATAACCCAGGGTTGTCGTGATGATCTACCAAAACTTTAGGGCCGATAGACCAAGGTCCGTTTCCTATATCAGATAATTATTTCACATTCTTTGCAGTCATGAGCGAATCAAACCAACGTATCAAAGATCGGTTGTTTAGGAGTTGTGATATGGCAAATTTGCAGAAACACACTTAACTCTCATACACACTCACACACGCAGTGTTTTGTCTCTTTAGCGAAAAATAATGCTATCATATCAAAGAGCCAAATCCCGCTACTACTTTCCTCCCTAAAACTCATTTCAGCTTTTGGATTGTTGCTGTTTGTTCATTACATGTTTTGCTAAATGGCTGGTAGTGAATTAATACCATGTGTAAGCTGTTGGAATTTTTTTTTTTTTTTTTTTTTTTTTTTTTTTTGGGGGGGGGTTGCTTTGTTTCTTTTTCGTCTCGTCTTCTCTTTGCGCCACATAGTCTTTCCGAATATCATTATGATTAGCAATAATGAACATTGTTATCACTTTGCTAGTTTGGTGTCTGCTCATTAGAAAAAAGTAGGTTTGTTGATAAAGCTCTTAACCGCTGAGTCATTCATGTATACAATTTTATACAACCGACGATGTAGTGTCATCTGTCTTCAATGGTCTCGACTAGTGATTAATAACTGTCTGGACACAAGTCTATGGGATGACTTCCTCTTCTTAGCACTCTTCATGATGTTATTGTCGGATTTGTAATCAAGTCAGTCATTCTTCTTTGTAAAAAAGTGAGGCTATGTATTTGTAAATATGACGGGCTATCTTTACTAGTAACAAATAGTCGTATCGTATATTATTCAGTTGTATCATCCTTTTTGTGTAGATGCAGACCAGATTATGTCACCAACACACATATATATATATATCAACAGATGAAAATAAATAGGACATAGCTGATATGATGCTCGATAGTTTTGCCTAACGATGCCTCATACAGCAGACGGATTGTACTTAACACATTTAATAGAAATATAACAAATACAAATATTTTTTATAACTTTATTCTTTGAGTCAGATTATTAGTTTTGTTGAAGTTCTGTTGTCATTATCTAGTTGATTAGCTGAATATACAATTCTAATGTTACTGCTTTGATAGACTTCGCTACTTTCGAGCAAACACACACAAAACTTTATTTTGCGTTTGTACTGGAACTACAAAGATTAGACCTCCAGGTCAATGTCAGGGTGCACAGAGAAGCCACTGAAAGATGTGAAAGATGACAGCAAAGTCCCTTGTCTATCGCTTCTAAGCCACACAGTGTCCTCCGTGGACAGGTGCCGTACAGCTTGGCAGGCTCCATAGTACGTGCTTGACAATGACATTACTTGACAGAAACACGTGACCTCGTCACACACAGATGCAATGGTACTTGAAGTACTACCTTGATTATAAACAGTCATGAAAAAAAAGTAAGTCCCATTAAAGGGTGCGGTGAACTCCCCAGTACTGCTGTTGTAGGCGTTTCCTTCATTGGTGATCACGCGGTCTAATATCACACGATCTCTGTACACCGATTGGTCTCTGCTTAGACGGGCCTCAAACAGGACCTTGTTGGAGTCCAGCTCTGTAAGCACATGGCGGGCAATGGGAAAAAAAGACAAGTCTATTAGTAGTAAGTCAAGAGGTCCAAAACAAGTACAACGGGACTGATTTGAAATTGTGGCTTAGATACTCGTAAATAAAATCTCGTGAAAGACAGAAGAAATAAATATCGAGTGTGTGCATCTAAAAAAACAATGATGCATGAATGGCATATACGGAAAAAGCATTAAATGATGATAAAATGATAATATATTTCTCTTTATCGTAGTTGTTTTATTATTTTCATTCATGTTCCTTATTTTTAAGTTTTATTCTAACCTTTTTTTTTATTTTTTGTTTGGCTAAAAGTCATTTCACGATACCTTTGAAATAGTCTTGAAGATTCTGGATTAAGTATGTTTTATTGTCCAACTGACTCTGAAGACTGTCTGCGAGCTCTTTGACGCGGCGGTTCTCCTCTGTCAGTCGATCTATTTCCACTCGTTTCTCGTTTTTAAGGATGTCCTGCTCGGCTTCTACAAGCGACAGTCGCATCCTCACCTCGTCCACACTCACCGATGAACTCCTGAGTACGCTTGCGTTTTGGGGTAAACACGAGGCCGGAGGTAACTGGGACGACAGGCGACACTGTGTAGCTACCTCCCTCTACAGGGTTCGGCAGGTTGATAATAAAGAAACCGTTGATGTGTATGGAAGTGAGGTGCTTCTCTCCAGAAGGAAACTGCCCAACAAGAACAAAACCTCTTATGTTAAAGAAAATTTGAATTCAACATTTTTCTATGGAGGTTAAGAGATTGCCAGTATGTTCAGTATGTTTTATATATATATAAGGTCGATTACTTTACACGTCATTGAACTTTTACTCGAGATCACGAGAGCGGAAGACGAGGGCTACTTAAAAATTTGAAAATCTATGAACAACATCTTTGTGGCTTTCTGACATTTTCTTTTTTGATCGCAAGTTATGCTAACCCAAGTAATGAGTACTGTTCCAATAACTTAAATTTATCCAACAGACGGGTGACTTGATGTGTATAAATATCTCTCAAAGAAGGCAAACAAATTAGTTATACTCTCAGGAAGGTTGTTTTACTTATTATTATTATTCCTGTTAGCTTAATAGTACTTGGCATGAAAACTTTAATCTTTGGGTTTTGTTGTATTTTTTTTTACTGACAAAAATCTGCAGTTGTTATTTTCAGCAACGTCTGAAAGAATATTATTAAGTATATGAATCTACATACTACATCGTTTGGTACTTTCATAAACATAATGGTCATTTACTATGTTCATTTATATACTAACGGTCCATTCAACAGATAGAGGAGGATGACCAATAATGACATATCCTCCGCACGACAGCTGCACGTGCAGCTGACCGGTCTTGTTGTCATACACCGCCACGCGCTCCTGTCGCGCGCTCAGAGACTCGGCTCCGTAAACTAGAGGATCTGGAACAAAAGTAATAAAGTATGTCAAGCTGATGGATATAGTAATGACTGAGGTCAGAAATAAGTAGTTTATATCTGTCATCAAACACGTTTCTCGTTAATTTTTGCAAATGAGTAAAAAAGATGGACGGTTTAACTGTACAAGTGTCTGTCTGTCTGTCTGTCTGTCTGTCTGTCTGTCTGTCTGTCTGTCTGTCTGTCTGTCTGTCTGTCTGTCTGTCCTCTGTTTTGCCTGGCCTGGACTGGCCTGTACTGGCTTGGACCGGCCTGGACTGGCCTGTACTGGCTTGGACTGGCCTGGTTGTTTGAGTAATATATGCTATATCGCTTGTCCCTATTACATCAATTCTCTCCATTTGATTCCAAGCTTCTAATAATAAAACCATTTTACTGAACTACTTACCTTCTGCTACTACCAAGAGAGCCGTCTGGTTATACACAGCAAAGGATGTCCCCTGAACAATGCTGACCGACACAGAGAACTCGCCGCTGTCCTGGCCGGTGACAAACATCAGGGTAAGTCCTGCCTGCAGGACAGGGTGTATCCTGTCAGAGAATGAGGTGCGAAGTGGCAAAAAGTTACCTTCGACGACGGTGGCAATAACTCTTCGACTATCGTTACCAGGTTTGAAATACCACTTGATGTCCTCGACCACCTCTCCATCTTGTACAGAATAATCCCAGGGTAGCTTAATGCTGTCGCCTACGCAAGAGTATAAATCAGTGCCATCTTGGAGGGTTGATGTCCACTGAAAGCTGATTATTCCTACAAAAAATACATTTATAGATACATTTGTTCTACATCACCAGCAATAACAGTGATACTGATTATTTAGTATTTAAAATTCTTAAAATTCCAAATATTAAGAATGTCATGTCTTATTTAGTGACGATGTGACGATGAAACAGAACTCAATAATATACTAGATACAGGATTTATGCATGGAATATCTCTTCTCTAGAGAGATCCTTTCAAGATGATGCTTACCTCGACAAAAGAAAGAAAGAAAGACGATCCATGTGTATGTCATCCTAACAAAATCCTCCAATGGATGATGACGAGCTGTTGTGAAGTAGATATGATATACCTGTAAGGTCTATAAACGAATCACATCGACACTAAGGTTATTTTGCAGTCGAATGAACGAGTCAAGCAAGGTCTTGTGGAAGTTCACAGATATTTAGAGCAAAAGATAATGAAAGAGTGATTGAGCAACATGGTCTAAAAATAGTCCTGTACATGAAGCAACGGAGATAGTAACGTCCACAGTCACGTGTTTTGATGGTTGCTGAGAACATCGCTCATATCAAAGATAAGAATAAGTCTAGATGGCACAAGGGTGATTAAAAGATGTTAAACTGCTCTAGTGTACGTGGGAGGTGGAAACAATCCTGTTTTCGTATGGGTTTATGTTCAAGGAAAAGATTTTTATTATTAGAACATAATCGTGTTTCTTAATTTGCTGATTTGTTTTTCAAAACTCAGGCTTGTTTAAAATCGCATAGTTATTTATATCTTGCATGATGATAACTGGTGCAAATATATTTTTCAATCTATAAGCTAATATTTTGTTGTGCTTGTTTTTTTTATAGTGTTGTATACTCTGTTGCACTCAGCAGCACACTCTCTCCTTGTTTCAATCCCACGCATGCGCATTACAAATGAAAGACAGATGTCTGATATCACACTTCTGAATGTACTCTCCTCGCCTTCTCTAAGCGATAACAGTGCAAAGTCGAAATTTAAGTTGTTGAAGACACAGAAAACATGACACCATCCGAGCTCACAGTAGATAACGAGGCTGATAAAGTATCACTTAAGTCTTTTTATGTAGGTGAGTGTAAAGCACAATAAAGAAAGATTTGTTGTGGGTGAGGAAGGATCGCAAGCTTGTTATGGACAAGTATGAAGACAGACAGACAGACAGACAGTACTTGGACAGACAACAGTGGAGGAGGAGGAGGAGGAGGATAAGGAGGAGGAGGATTAAATCATATATTAGTGAACAAAGAATTAAGGAAATTATTTTATTTTTAAATTTACACTGAATACTGCAAAGATGGAGACAAAAATATACATGGAAATACACCAGCTTCACATATCTGTTATTAATATAATTTAGAAAGTAACAACATATTTCTTATAAATACAAAAACTGTTTCAGGAGTCACTTCCTTATTAAAATCTGAAACAAACTTTTGTGAATTCATCTGAGAATGGAAGTCAATGTAACTTAATTTTACTTCTTTTTCTTTTTATTTACCATGAAGAAAGCAGAAAGTTAAATTTGTATTCACACTGTAGTACATAGATCAGGGGTCTCAAACTCAATTTACCCGGGGGCCACTGGAGGCAGAGTCTGGATGAGGCCGGGCCGCATCAGGTTTTCCACAAGAAAAGCTCTTACAAAAACATTCCAATGTTATCAAATGTCTTATTTTTTCATCTTAATTTTGTGTTAAAAAATAAAAATAAATTAACAAATTCAAAGAAAAAATAAATCAATTAGTAATAAATGAATAAATTGAAAATGAAAATATAATAATAATACAGCAGATATAGAAGACTGAAGAAAATATAGTTGCTGACCAGAGAAATGTAATTATTATTATTCAGATTCAAATGTCTGTATTAGCATTTCTTTAACATTTAACTTTCTGAACATAATGGAACATTGAACATAAACTGTTTTGAACATGGCTTCTTCTGCCTACTTCTTGCTGCTAGAGGTCTGGCAGCGCTTACTCTCGCATAGCTGAGCCACATTTGGCTTAAGGGAGGAAGCAGTTGAGACCCTCAGTACGGCTTGAAGATGTTCATCAGTAAGTCTGGATCTGTACTTGGACTTATTGAAGTTCAAGGTAGAGAAGAGCTTTTCGCACAAGCATGTGCTCCCAAAAAGACACATGGTCCGCTTGAACATTCGGGAAAGCTCAGGGAAGCTAGGGGGCAATTCTCTCAAAAATTGCCCGAGCTTGTCCGCTTTTCCACTCACCTCCCTGAACTTGGCTTTGAGTTCAGAGTTGCACTGCAGGTCAATGAGCTCCATTTGAAGCACAGGAGGAGCATCTTGTACATAAAAGGAGTAGGGTCCTCAAAAATTTGAACTGTGGTTCTGTGCGTCTTGAAATCCGCAAATCTGTGATCGAATTCCTCCTGTAGCTTCAAAATGACATCCACATACTCTTCACCGCTGAACGGTGTGCCTGCATCCATGAGTGCCTTGCATGCTGAGAAATGGCAAAGGTCTGTCTGAGAAAGTTGGGCTTTAATAACATAAGTTTTGTAGAGAATGCTCTCACGTTGTCATAGGCAACACTGACAAGTTGCCCCTGACCTTGTAGCTTCTTGTTCAGTACGTTAAGCTCATGTGTCATATCAACCAAAAAAGCTAAGTCCATGAGCCATTTTGGATTACTTAGCACAGGAACAGCAACCCCATCTTTCTCCATGAAGGCTTTCACTTCGGCTCTCAACTCAATCTCTTCAATATGTTTCCCCTGCTGACCCAACGTACCTCGGTGAAGCAGAGCACATCCCCATATTCTGACTCCATTTCCTCTAAAAAAGCACGAAACCTTCTGTGCTTTAAGCCCCTGGATCTGATTTGGTTGATACATTTCACAACGAAAGACATCACATTGTCAAACTTCAGGCATTTGCTGAAAAGGGCCTGCTGATGAATAATGCAGTGCAGAGCAATGGCCTCCTCCACACCTTCCTCTTCCAGTTTGTTTGTTTTTTTTTTGTTTTGTTTCTTTTTTGAACAAGTGCCACCAGTCCTCCCTGTCATTGATGGCGCTCCATCAGTTGTTATTCCAACAAACCTCCTCCAAGGCAAACCGGCATTCTCAATGGCATCACACAGCTGGTGAAATATCTCCTGAGCTGTGGTCTGGCCATGCATTGGAATCACTGAGAGCAACTCCTCTATGACTTCAAAAGTGTTCATCAACACCGCGGACAAAGACTGCGAGTTGGCAGTGTCGGTGATGTCTGTGGTCTCATCAAGAGCGACTGAGTATACAATATGAAATAATATATATGAACATTTTGCTTTCTCACACAGTTGATCATAAATGTCACTTGACATTTCAGAAATGCGCTCTGCTACGGTGTTGGCAGAAAGGCTGATGTTGCTAAACTGACCTTTCTTTTCTGGACAGACAATACATGCAGCCTGTAATATGCACATTTTTAAAAATTCACCTTCTTTGAATGGCTTTCCTGCTTTAGCAATCATCTCACTAACCACGTAGCTAGCTTCGACTGCTGCGTCATTCTCTTTGGTTGCTTTCTTAAAGAAATTTTGTTGCCTCAGTAGATGTGTTTTAAGATTAGCAACCCGGCTGACTCTCTCATCTCCCTGGTATTTTGCATACTCCTCAGTATGTCTAGTTGTGTAATGATGTTTCAAATTGTATTCTTGTACACTGCAACTTCTCTGTGCAAATAAGACACTTGGGCTGCCTCTGTGGGAGCGAGAGAGGAGAAGATATAACAGTATCAAACTCGGGCCGCACTAACATGAAACTTTGATATTGAGGTGGGGGCCGCAAACTTTTGTCCGGCGGGCCGCAGTTGGCCCGCGGGCCGCGAGTTTGAGACCCCTGACATAGATGAAGTCTGGGAACATCACAGCTCCGTTTCAACATCAGAACGCAAGGAAAAGCCAGTGAAGGAGGTATAGACGGAGGACAAATACCAAGTTTCCTCGCTTCTCAGCCATGCCTGCTGGCCCTGGGACCTGTGAACAGCCGCCTGGCAGGTCCCTAAACTGTATTGCTGGTTCATAATGGTTGCTCGCACATAGCAAAAGCACGTAGTGTTGTCACATAAAGCTGCAATGTCCTGAGCGCCAATCAGACGGACGCTCTCAGTCACCTGGGCTGTGATCATGAAGAAGTAAGTGCCATTGAAAGGAGCAGTAAACTCCCCTGTAGTTTCATTGAAGGCATTCCCCTCATTAGTGATCACGTGCTCGAGTCTCACTGGCTGGCCCTTCTTGTAGTAGTAGCTTGCGGACGGACGGGCATCGAATATCACCCTGGGGTTGTCCAACTCTACAGACATTTGTTGACCATGATTAATGAAACATAAACAATCTTTATGTCAAACTACTTCAAAAATATGTACCAGTCAATAATATCATTGATTTCCTTTTTTATAAAGTTGTTTTTCTAATATATTTCTTATGTTTCCCTTTAACTTTAGAGAGAATCTGCGAAACATTTCTTAAAATATTCTTAATGTCTTAACTCTGTCATTAGCTTCATCTTTAATGAAACTTTATCACTCTTAAAGATGTTCGTCTCACCAAGCAAAATATTTACCACCAGCATCACAACACCATACCTTTGAAGTAGTCCCGCAGTTGTACAAGTGAGTTGGTGTTGTTTTCCAGTTCATTCTGAAGGCTGTCCACCATCTTTTTGAGCTTCCGGTTGTCGTCTGTCAGCCGGTCTATTTGAACTCGTTCTCGTCTAAGCACCTCCTGTTCGGCCTCTATCAGTGTCAGCCTCGCTCTCACCTCGTCCACACTCACAGAAGAGCTCCCAAACAAGGTGGCGTTATGAGGTAAACAAGACATGGGAGGTAATTGCGGCGACAGGCGGCACGTGTAGTTACCTCCCTTCACAGGATTAGGCAGGTTAAGAAGAAATGAGTTGTTGATGTGGTTAGAAGTGAGAAGCTTCTCTCCAGAAGGAAGCTGCCCAACAAATGCAGAAAATTCCACCAAATATTTCATATCCTAACATAAATTTTGAGAGAATTAAGGGACAAAGACTAGTTAAACACTTCTCCACATATCTATCTTACAGTGGAAAAAATTTGTCAGAAATCATTCCTACGATAATGTAGGCATGCATTGTTCTTGGTATTTAAAGACGACTTCTAAATTAAATTAAATATTTACCATTTAAAAAGATTGATTCTGTCGCTCGAACACAACCTGCAGTTATGAATTTTTTTTCTAAAATTCTTAAACTCGGTACTCTTAGTTTTCACAATCCACCTTAATCTCTCAAGAAACTATAATTATATATATCCTCCACATAGATATAAATTTTAATGTGTGTCTTCCTGTCCTGTCCCGTTACTCTTTAAGTGCTGTATAATAAGAGCTATATCTAAATATTTCTTTATAAATTGTATTTAATGAGAAAGAGGTGTCTGTCGCGAAAGGTAAGGATAAATGATATTACTCCATTTATAATCTGAAATATCGAAATGAATAAATTAATATATTCAATATTTGTCCATCTTTCCATATTCCATCAGTTAATGCTAACCGTCCATTCCATATACAGAGGCGGGTGTCCAGTGATGAAGTAGCCGCTGCATGAGAGCTGCACGTGCATCTGACCGGTCTTGTTGTCGTAAACAGCCACCTGTTCCTCCTGAGCCCACAGACCCAGTGGTATTCGAACTAGACTATCTTTAACAATAGAACGCATTTTTAAAATAAAATTCTGAAAATATCGATAGCTGATTCGTTGATTCACTCTATTGGAGTTATATCTTGTACGTGGTTTTTTCTGTGTCTGTTCGCATGCCTGTCTGTGCCATTCCCTTCTTATCAGTTTTAATTCATATACGAGAGTGATGTACCTTTATTCACCTATCTGATAAACTTATTTTTTGAATTGTGCTATGTAAAAAACATTTTTCCTGACAATAGACACTAATGATAAACAATATTAATATGTAAGGAAAGAGGGTAAGTTAAAGAATATCCAATACAGTCGAGGTCCCAGAAACTCTACTAAAGCCGCCATAGGCTCTTAGAGGAGAGTAAGAACCTCAGAGACCTGTCTTACCATCTGCTACTACTAAAGACGCCGACATGTTGTAACTAGCGAAGGAGGATCCATGAAGAACAGTGACCACCACAGAGAATTCGCCACTGTCCTGAGTGGTGAGTGGCGATAGTGCAAGTCCTGCCTGCGGACATGGTGTATCCTGTCAGAGAATGAGGTGCGAAGAGGGAAAAAGTCGCCTTCCACGACGGCGGCAATGCCTCTCCGACTGCTGTCACCAGAGTAGTAATACCACTTGATGTCCTGCACTACCTCCCCATCTTGTACAGAGTAATCCCAGGGAAACTGTACACCTTCCCCTAGACATGCGTATACATCGGCGCCATCTTGGAGGTCCGATACCCATCTGAAAGTACTTATTTCTAGAAAAAAATACTTTTCTGGTATCAATATTTTACAGACCAGCAATACCAACAGTACACATTGCTTAATACTCAAGATGTATTTAAGATGAATTTAAGAACAAAGCTATTCCAAAAATGATATTTAAACTTCATTTTATACTTACACTGGTACCTTAAGCAAAGAAAATGTCAATGATTTGTTTCAGTCAGATTTTGTTTTTCAGGTTTTAAGATACTATTACAAAATAAAAATAAAACGACAGTCGCAAATAATTATTGCTTACAAATGGAGAACATCATGATCTAGAGAAATGCTTCTGGAAGGTTTACCTTGACAAAAGAAAAGAAGAAGGACGGCAACCATCCACCTGTACATCATCTCAAAATCTTTTTGACAAGACCCTGTATACTTGCTGACAAAAGAGATCGTACAAGCGAGATTACAGCGATAACACAACGAGATCACACCTCGATAAATCTTGGGAAATAAATACCTGCGGTATTTTATAATTTTTTTGCAAAATATTTGAAAAATGTGTAAGAAGATGGATTAAAAATCAGAAAAAATCAATGTGCAGCGTCGTGTAAAATAAAAAAGGAAAGCGACTGAGGTTATTCGACTTTCGCTGCAAGCTACTAACTTTGTGGCCTTTATCTCAAATATTTATAGAAACGAAAGATAAATTATCTTACTAGAATAATGATGATTAAGCAAAATCAAGTTGAAGGTTTTAATCATTATCTCTGTATCGTGAGTCATGGAGATAAGTGGACACAAACCTGTGTTGAAAGTTGATGACTGCTTTTTAAAGTTATTTCGTTCTACAAATATTTCTCTGGACTCACGTGACAAAACTGCTTTGTACATCGTATTGAAATTAATAGCTTATTATTTTTATAGTTTGTTACTAGTAATATTTGTTTGACAATTATGTATGTTCGTCAAGTATAGCACTTATGCTTAGTCATTATCTTTGACCACAGAGCACACACATATTTGTGAAGTCTTTTTTATTGTACAAACACACACAGACTGTTTCTATATCAAATATCTAACTGTGATGTTTCAATCTTTTGTTTTATTTTAGTTATTTGTGTCAAGCTCATTCAAGTGAAACACCAGGTAATGATATCGTTGGCCATCTCTCGATGTCCTATCACTTGGCAGACTGACAGTCCAGGTTCGGCAACGGTGGCAGGACGATACAGGTGACAGGTGAGATACAAGTGGGCGGTGTTTTCAGCAACCCTCACCCTCCTCTCTCTCTGCAACTTGTTTGTTTACACCCTTTCCTTTATTTCTCAGATAATGCAGTGTGTTTACTGCTTCATTTCATGTTGGGCGTGGTTTTATGGCCTTCATTCAACAATTGTCAGATGCACATTTGGTTTCTTATTATAACAAAAAACTAAAACATTTTCCTGCTACAAATTGCCAACAATCACCCACGAATCGTTTATTTGTCTTTTTAATTTACTAGTGAAACGGTAGAGGGCGATGTTTTTATCAATGTAAGCTTTTGTCTACTTAATCTTGTCTTTCCCTTGAGTCACAAAGTCTTATTTTCAGCTCCAAAGTCTCCGTCATCTCTTTTATTAGCAGGTAATCGTCTGTCAGCCGATAAAGTTCTTTTCTAAGCATCTCCTACTCGGTTTCTAACCTCTGAACCTCGTTATCACCTCGTCCATAAGTCACAAACGAGCTCCCAAACGCACAAGCGGTATAGGGTAAACACGTTAGGGGAGGTAACTTACGAAGAAATGAGCCACTATCATCATCATCATCATCATCATCATCATCATCATCATCATCATCATCATCATCATCATCATCATCATCTGCAATGGTCATAGATTCAACAATTCATTAAAAAAATTACAACATTGTTTTAAAATTATATTTTAAAATTTCCAGGAGTTACAAGTCTTCTTTACCTCTTTATCATACATACATAAATGCAATGGATGAAAGTCTGGAATACTTGTATATATATATATATGTATATGTCATGTAATCTATGTATGTATATGCGTGTTTCATTAGCTGGTAAAATAATCTGCCCTAATATGTCTTAATATTATTGATGGAGATTGGTCTTGAGTTATACCATTCAAGATCAGAAATAATTTTGTTAGTGTAGAGGTATGTAAATCTAAGATCATTTAAAACTATATTTTAGTTCAGTTATAAAAGTTAGCAGCATGTTAGCAAGGCTACGAGCCACAATACAGATATCTCAGATAACCTCGAGAAGATGAATATCTGAGAAATCCATGGTCTCCCCACGTTCAGATGCCGGAGTTCAGAAATGAGCCCCAAACTTAAACATGTCTGTTAAAGCCAACATCCGGGTTTTCGTGGCAAATCATTGCTGCTAGCAGACGGGTCGGTAATTCGTCCCATGAACAGATTCTGCCGCTCGGTCTTGTCTCGAAGAATGAAGAAGAATGGACGGTTGACACGGAAAACTCGTGGCATTGACCTGAATGACACTTGGACGACTGTAGCCGCAGATGCTCTTGTTCCACTTTCTGTCACCTTTAAACACAGAATGTGTATATATGTGTGTTTGATATACTTCACAACATTCACAGTCTACAACAAATCATAAATGGATATTTTCCAGTAAGAAAGAAAAAGACGAAATCAAGAGACAAATGACAAATGACAAATGACAAATCCTAATTTACGAGGACAACAGAATAAGCAAATGTTGGAAGTGAGAAAGCTGAGGTAAATAAAGGCTCTACCTTTCCAGCCTCTTTCATTCTCGTGGATTACCTGGACCAGAGCCTCGTGTAGAACTGTGCTGACGTACAGGTGTCCAGGGACTGGGTGTTGCATCATGGGAAGGAGATCAGCGGTATGTATGTCAAAGAGACTGGACAGTCCCAGGGTCTTCAAGTATTCGGTGAGCTTCCTGTGGACTCTGACTTCAAACTTAGGCAAGGTAAGGAGGTAACGAGTGGGTGAGGGCATGTCAGTCACCGCCTCCTCCAGCAGCTGCATCAGAAATATTTGTACTCGTACCTCTTGACCTGTGCTTCTAAAGTGCACCACTCACATCTCTCGCCTACCACAGCCCTATATGTAGTCATCACTACAAATGGTTTGCATGGTTTTATCGACATCATATTTACCTGGAAAATTCTATTAGTGGCATATCAATGGCTGAAGGAGTAAGGTAATACATCTTCAAATAAGCTTGTTGCGATGCTAACCTGACCACTGAGAGTGTCCTCCAGGATGGACAACTCTTGGGTGGAGTCCGGGACGATCAAGAACAAGCTGAAGCGATCGCCCTTGTAGGGAAGTTCCAGAACAGTCGATTCAGTGGATCGAAGGACTTTATGAAGTAGTGCCCGTCGCCCATCATTGTTTGCACCTGGATGCTGCTGCCGAGGACTGTGGTGAAGTTGGCGGCAAATGTGGGTTTTTGGTTAAACATCTGTTTCCACTGAGCCTTCGGGAAAATCAAGAGTGTGTGCATATAAGTCAATGCATCCATAAACGACGACGACGAGCGATCAACATCACTTTATCATAACAGTTACCACTGTACAAATATAGAAACTGAGACCAGCAGAAGGCAGATGTAGACCAAAGAACATCGACAAACAACTAGACATGAGGACAACAACATTACATAATATTGACAGATGTTCACATCGATAGACATATACCTTTTTTGTGTACACACAACCATGCACGTGCAGCAACAACAACAACAACAACAACATCAACAACTGCAGGCTCATTTGCACTCACCTCAAAGAACATTGTGTTTATCAAGAGGAGAGTGGTCTCTTCAGTGATGGTGCCAGTCTCCAGGAGCTCAGGAATGGATCCCCTGGTTGTGCGATTGACCCACGAGTTGACCTCTCTCTCAGGGTCTGGTCTCTGGATTTCTCGCAGCGTCTCGCCATAGTACTGCGAGAAGTTCTGAGAGTAGCTGCAAAAATAAAAGTTCTGACAGGTCCACGGGATCGTAGGTTCGGATGTAAAGAACGATCAGGTACAAAGACACTTTCAAGAATTTCCTTGTGGTGTGGACAAACCAAACCGACACTTCAGCAGATAAAAAGAAAAGCCGACTGGTACCTGTCAGAAACCCTTAGCTGCCTGGGGTCGTAGAAGAGTGCGTTGGCGAGGTCTATGGTGATGTTTAAGTCTGAACCAGAGGTGAGCATCGATGTCAAGATGGAACTGAGCTGACGATGGACATTTTCATTGTGTCTCACACCAAGCACTGACTGTCGGAAGCAACCAATCGTGAGAAATAATTCAAGTTAACAAAGGTTTTGCTTGAAGCATCAAATGAAATTTGGGGGAGAGAGAAAAGCAAAAAAGATAGAGAAGGCAACCAGAAATCAAAAGGAGTAAATTCCAACAGGATCACAAATTAAATAATATCATCATCACGAGCAAAAATAATATCTTTCAGTAAAAGCTACAGGCATATGAGAACTGGATACGACTTTGTTGAAATTTCTGTTCCTTGTTTCATTGATGAATAAAAGTATCATGACACTAGTGTAGTAGAGCAAAATAAGCTTCTTTCTGTGAAGAACTGTGAACTCTCCTAAGTAGCCTAGGAATGCTCCATAAATTGCGGCAAGCCTAGAGGGCTGAGACATACATACTAAGCATCGTACACCTTTTTCGTGCGGTTTCATCCCTCCCTGTGTAATAAACATATCAACAATACCTTTCGAAGATGTAAAAAAAGGAAAAAGAAAGAAGAAAGTAGCCAGGAAGGAAACAGGATAATAGTGACCTCTAGCTCCTTCTTCGTAATTCCATCAGCTCCAAGCAGAGTCATGCTCAAGGCCGTGTAAACGCTCAACGGCGAGAAGACGACGTTGCCATGGTAACCGTCAGTTAGCTGCTTGTGGAGGTTAACGCCGAACTCCGAAGTGGCGAGGTAGAGAGGTCTGTCCTCACTGATGTCACCATAGCCTGTCAATGAAAGCATCAATCATCACATTCTGATGATGATGAGGAGGAGGAGGATGATGATGATGAGGAGGAGGAGGAGGACTAGGAGGATTGCAATGAAATAACAGAAATAAATTTCTTTAGTGTAAAAATAGTGTATTCTTTCATAAAACTGCGCAACTTTCGACAATCTCCAGAATTGTGATTATCGCCGTGCAGTTTGCTGTAGCTGGGTGTCGAGCAATTGAAGATTAAATATTTTAAACATCACACATCATTGTGACCACAACATTGTGGTCCATGCTTCACAAAGTAGTTTGCCTTTACTTGTGACATCTGCGCAAGCCGTTAGAAAGCCGAGGGTAGGGGTATAGTAAATACCAAAGTATTTATATCCATTTGCAGTGAGTAAACTCGCGCTGTCCTACTTCCAAATAACGCGAGAGAGAGAGAGAGCGTGTGTGTTGGGGAGTGTGAGGAGGGGTTCTTTCTGTAAACATATGGCAAAGGCAACAGAAAGTCAAACATAAACACAGACATGAGCACAAACACAGTGCTTCGGGTCTAGTCATCAGGTCAGCGAGGGTCAGGAAAGGTCACGCCGTAACCTTCACCTTACCTGGCCTCGTTTACACTACAAAGTACAGGAGCATCTCCCTCCCCTGGAGGGCATGCGTGGCATCACAGTGGGATACATGGGTGCATGTGCGTTCGTGAGCGCGTGCGTGCGCGAACAACTGAATAACTAAACTCTGCCTTGTATGATGATTTCAAGCTGTCATCACATCTGGCTACATTAACATTGCGAGATTTACTTACCTGCTTTTGAGTCAACGTTATATCACTTTTTACTCGCAGCCAAATGTTTACGAAAGGTTAAAGGTAAAACGGTGCAGGTCACGTGGCGCTAAGTGGATGGCGCACGCTTTCCTAATTGGCCAAGATGTCCGGTCCTCATGTCTAGCTGTCTTCTCGGAGTGTTTTTCTCACTGACTGTTACACTTCCGTTTTACCTTAACGTCTTAAGAAAACAAAATTAAGAAAACAAAATCAGAAAGATACTCACATGGAGACAAAAGGATGCACAAAATGAACACGCTGCCAGTCGCCATGACTGCCCTCGACAAATGAAAAGCGGCCTTGTGCCAAGGTTAGCTTTTTTTTTTTTTTTTTTGAAAATAACATCCCACCCCGCCTCTTTTCTTCATCCCTACATCCTCACCAAAGCTCCACACCTGCCAGGTTGTTAGCTGCTAACTCCTGATTGTGTGGCGCACCAGTGACGTGTTGTTTATGCCCGATAATCTCAGTGACATCCACTTTAAACAGAAGACAACTACAAAGAGATTGTGCAGCTACTATTGAAAACAACGTGTTTACAAGAAAAGGTTGCTTTAAGTGTCAGATGTATGGATGTAAACAGGGAAAACAAGCTGAGAGTAGTATCGCTGGTTGGGAGATACGAACATCAGTTGTAAAAATATGATTTTTTTTAAATTATGAACATTCTCAGCATTTCCCGTCGGTCTTAAACCTCTCTAGAGACCAATGAATAGCATAGTCCCACTCTACATCCAAATAAAGCACATGGAGGACAGGCTAGGATATCGGGTGGACGGGTAGAGAGCTGGGAGACAGAGATGTCTCAGGCTGTGTACAACGCTGTGTACAGAAAGGAGACAGGAATGTTTACACTTACTGCAGCTACACGTGTACATTCAAAGGTATTTTTTTTTTATTTCCGAGTCATCCTGGCTACCCTGTCGATACAGGCAGCTTGACTGACCATCACAATAAAGTGGAGGAGATAAGATGTGTTCAAGACAACCAGGGGAGACAAATGCACTTGCGTCTGATTGATAGTGGAGTTGCCTCTCTTTATCTTTACGTGCGTATGTGTTGGGTGTGTGTTGGGTGTGTAGGGGGTGTAGAGGGTGTAGGGGTGGGGAGTGTGTAATGCCAGTCCTTCCGGTTACACATACACTTCTTTTAAAGTGAGCGCCACTGTAGTTCACAAGTTCATTAAACAGACTCCGTAGTGTACATGCAACTCATGTGATTGAATAATTATAACTAATGTAGCTGGTGGTGTACTTATAACTACGTGTTATGACTGCTATCAATGCCACTTCTCCTAAATTATCCCATCTGTTGTCACTACGTGTCCTTTATTTATTTCCTCTACCAGCGACTTTAAATAACATATCGACCTATCTATAGAGCTACAGAAATAAGTTATTTACCTGTTCTTTCATTTCATTTTCGGTATTTATCTACAATGTAAAACCAGTCACAGATTTGTGTAGAAGGATTAGGAGGATATCAAAAGCAAGAAGTCTTTAAAATGCGCTTTATTATTATTATTATTATTATTATTATTAAACTTTTTTTTGCGAAAAATGTACGCTCATATAAAAGAATACATTCAGCGCTTACTACAAAAGCTAGTTTACCGTGTAGGACATAAAAGAACGGAAATGGCATCGATGAGGATGAAGGACAAAAGACAGAAAAGACAGACATTAGCGATAAAAATTAATCAACAATGGCATATCAGCAGGACCAGCTCAGTAAGAAGTAAAGAATGTGGAGGAGAAAGAGAAAGACAGAGGATGCAGAAGTAAGGAGAGAAAAAAAAATGTTAGTAGTAATGCTGACGTGGAAAATATGAAAGCATCGCAATTAAGGACAATTTCTGAGGCCATGAAAAGCCAGGGACATCTTCATCAATGACCGAGTAAGTCACTTCACATTTTCTTGCAGTGACAAGGTTATGACCTGTAAACATTTTGTTTCATAAAGCAACTACACAATTCTGCAGTGTAGACCTTCTTCAGTTGAACTTCTTGAGTGATTTCCGTTTGTTCTCATCGATCATGTTGTGAAGACTTTACGGATGTCACGTGTTGACAAGTGGGACAAGCAGACGCCGGGTCACGCAAGTACACGACAAAGCTCGGCTCTCAGGTCAAGCGCCATCCAGTCCAATATGCCCACAAGAAAGGTTTGAGTTCAGTGCTCCAAGGAAAGAATTAACCTGAATCTTGGAAGACAACGAACAATTACAAACGACAAGGAAAATAACAGTCTTTGAAAAAGAGATATAATAGTCAGGAATTTACAATACTCTTTCAGTGTATATTGTAGAGAATATTTTAATACAGAAAAGGAAGAGACAAAGAAAGATTGGAACTGAGAGAAAGTTTGTGTAGAATGTTTACCCGGAGAATACTAGAAGTCCAGACACAGAAAAAGCGATGTAAGCAGAACAACTGATGGAGAAAGAACAAGGAGCGGCACAAATAGAAAAACATCGTAACAAGTATCATTAGATGCAAGAAGAAATTACATGATAAAATGAGCAAGGTCTAAATTGTAATTACTTACATTGATTACGAGGTAGAATTAAAATCAAGGAAAATAAAATGCGGTTGAATTTTTTTTTCTATTATATATGTCCAAAAAGATGTTTTGCATTATAACTTTGTATTACATGTCCTTAAAGTATTCCAGAACTTAAAGCAAATGTTACATTGCTCATGAATAACTCAGAAGCAGGAACCTCAGTTAGAAAGCGAAGGTAAGTCGTTACCGAAAAATTGGGGAAAAATAGGAAACCCGAGGGTAGGAGTCTTGATTTTGTGGTTACAAAGCGATGTCCAGACCCCGATGATATTACTTTGTCTTACTTCTACCCCGGGGCCTATGTGCCACTGCTTTTAAATCTGTGACCTCGGGTATCAGGCACCGACCGCGGAGACTAGACACACCCGTGTGACAACATAGACAAGCCAGAGTTATGCTTGCTGCCCTCAAGTCCAACCACTTCATAATTACTGCCCCAGGGGTATCTGCCTGCCTCAGAGGTGTCCTTACACTCAGTGCCATTGCAATACCGCTGTATACCTCCTCCTCCTCCTCCTCCTCATCATCATCATCATCATCATCATCATCATCATCACCATCATCACGCGCGCGCTTGCATCCAGTCACGTGCTCTCAGAAGTGCGTGGGAGTGCATCGATCTGCGCCTTCGCGTGTTTGCGGTATGTTGTGAACATGTTTGATCGCCTTACACAAAGTATGTTTAAATAAACCCCAGCAGATTAGCCATCTTGGCCTGGCGGAAATAACAGGATTTCCTCCACCAACATGAAAACTGGCAATAGCCTCCAAATACCACACGGAGATGGAGACTAATGACAATAAATAAACAAATTAAACAGAAAACCAAGTCAAAACAAAAAATTAAAACCCACGAAGACCAAAGTACAGTGTTTACACCGATTTAGTTCTTGTGAATGGTTTTATAATCCTTCTACAGCTAATTTCTTATACTACATAATGGTGGTACTTGTGAAATGTTTATCTTTCTTAGCCATCCGTTACCGATGGAAAAAATGCATTTTAACAGGATAAATATGTGAATATTTCAATGAGCCTGTTGGTGGCAATGTAGGTAGGGCAAGATTCGAACTAAGAGAGTCCTGCTGATGACACATACAAGTCTTTATTGTTAGTAAAGGAGCTGTTGTTATTATTATTATTATTATTATCATCATCATCATCATCATCATCATCATCGTCATCATCATCATCATCATCATCATCATCATCATTATTTTCTATCTTCATTTAATTTGTTGTCGTTTACCTGTTTCATTGACATCCACTTGTTTGCGTGACAGTCGGTCATTTGTTTGTTGGAGTTACCTACCTTTCGATATGATGCCGAAGATTCACGCCCCACTGGTCACGAGAAATCGCGTTATGTAGCGCGCCCGTCACGTGACAGATTAATACTTGCCTCGGAAAATAGTGTGGCTGCAGTGTTCTGCCGATGTCAGCAGTTCCAGAAACATTTTTGGACAGGACCACCTAAGTAAAAATCCTATTCCATTCCACTAGTAATTGAAAGAAGTTAGGTATTAAGATAACTTACTTATTTGTTCATTCTTCCTCCCTTCTAGTGCACCAAGGGACAATAGTTTGTTGGGAGGACAAAGCTTGTGATCTGCATTGCTTTGTTCGTGTTTCATCTTCAATCAAGAAGATGCCCAACATCTGATGTAGTTGCTCTTAAACGACACCACAAAACTGAGACGATTCCAGAACACGACAGACAGTTTAATATAATCCTACTTATTTACTTATCCCCAAAAAATGAAAGAAGAAAGTTTTTTCGACTATCAATATTTGGCAGAAGTGCAAACAATTAAGAGGAGACACAGGATCGTGTAGGTCTCATGAACCACTCACAATCTCCGGAATGCAGTTCGGGGCTCGCCCGTCACGCGCTGTTTAAACACAGACATAGATTTCAAATCATTTGCATTTGATGCTGACCGTTGGGGATGGAGGGACCAGCAGCCTGATAGACGCAGAAACAAACATGACAGGCGACTGCTTGCCCCGCATGTAAGATGTTCCCACGCGAGGTGGGTAAACGTTCAGTTCCCGAGCAGCAGCCATCTTTACATCCGGGTCACGTTCGCACACTTTAACCGCGACTTGCAAAGTCCGATTGCATGGGCCTGGAACAGTGGAACGAGGGGAGAAACAATTAGCTCTCCTCTCTGGATGCGGCGATGACTGACATAAATCTGTCCTTCCTGACGATTCTTTTCACTTCGCCGGTCCTGGGTTTTCGATTGGAGAAAAATTATCTGACCGTGACCGCTGTTACTGGAAATGAATATTCACGCGCTTCTCTTGTCTTCTCTCACCCTCCAGACTTTAAGTTTTATCTTTTAATAAAACCTGGCGAGACCTACTGTAATCAAAGTCTGCAAAACACTCTGATTTATGTATAAACATACAAGCGACTGAGGACGCACACACACACTCTCTCTCCCTCTCACACATACAGACACACTTACACTCTTTCTCTCCCTCTCACACATAAAAACACACGCACACACAGAAGTAAATATTACAAAATAAAATCCTCACTTTCTAAGGTCAAGGTTCCATAAATGAATCCACCTTTCTTTACCTCAAACGACTATTTTTCAATTTTGTGAAATCGTTGGCTATATTATCATTAATATTTCCTACACAGGACTTTTTTTCTGTGAATGATCTGCCGAAAGGGACTATTTTTGTAACTTTTGACTCGTTACAAGGCACAGACCTTTCATTTCGGCAATCATTCACTTCCCTTTAATGTACCTGTTTCTCTCTGTCCATCTTTCTTTCTTGTTCGCCATAATTTTTTGTTTTTCTCATTCTCTCGTACCTCGATAGTTCACCTCGCATATTATTTCGTCCTCGGTAGATTTCTGTAAATCTTGTCTGTAAACTGTTGATTATATAGTAATCTTATAATATTTCAAGAAGAAACCACGACCCTCAAAAAAGAGACTTTAAATTTAATATGAAGTGACAGACAAGAACTGACCCACAAATCCGCCAGATCATTACTGTCCCTCACCCTTCATCTTCCAGCTTTTACACTAATCGCCTCGTGCCCCTACAATTGACCCTCCATTGCACTCAACCTGCTTTATGCTGCTTTTATGTCTGTGACATCTTTGTGCCACTGAATACTAAGCTTTCAATGTCGTGGTGTGGACGGGGATGGGGAATGAGGACCAGAGAAGAAGATGAAGTGCGTGTCCTTAGGTCTTTAATCCCTTTTGGAAAAGCAAAGTAATTTGAGGCTTCGACGAGTCAGCAAGAGGCCATGGTCATGTGACATTTGGTTTCCAAGGCTAAGAGGAATCACAGAATGAGTTGAGCTCGAATGAAGGGCTGTCGATTGTTACATCAAATCCGAACCGAATTTTAAATTACTTTCGGTGCTCACGTGGGTTGAGTGAGGTTGTAAATACTGACCTCACTGAGTGCAGCAGGCAATGGAGGATTTTGCTTGTTCGAGAAAATGCGATGTTATGGGTGAACATTGGATAAACAGCCTCCCCTAGTCTACAAAACATCACCATGACAATAATGGTGACGTCACGTTTGTACACAGATATTCTGAAATATAAATCCAGATCGACTCTTACCTGGGGTCTTCACAGTGTAAACATATCCATGTACAACCCTGACTTCTGTACCGTCCATTTCTTTCTGAGACTGGCGATCTTTGCAGGAGTGTATCGTGAGCACATAAGAAATGTAAAATTTGCGGTAATAATGCAACTTTACCGAAACTGTGCGCCACTTCTTAAAAGGCGCAAAAGAAGGATGAAGATCAAAACATGCTTTTAAAAGTTCATTCATGCAACCATGTATTTATTCAACTTACTGTAAATAAATATTTTATAAATAAAATTATGGTAGAGGAAGACAGTGACAATGACAATGGACATTTTATTAATCCCAGTAAACAGTTATACCAAGCAAGTGTGTTTATGTATAAAAATGGACAGAATAGTCCTAGTTACAGGATAATGATAAGGACAAGATAAGGATAAGGTTGTGTATCAAAGGATACTTAAATCCCTCTGTCTGACACCAATTACCTTCTAACATATATTGACAATACTGTTCAAACCGCTCTGATAATGGCCAGACAAACTGCGGAGAAGGAAAGAGAAAAAAAAAGTCTTTCAATCAACGACCGATGAAAACGGCTGACGATTACTTTGCTAACTGTAAAACTGTTCAGGTTGGAAACTGTTTGCTGTCCACCAATAACAAAATATTCAGTGTTTTAATCCCATTTCAGCTGGCAATCAAAGACAGTGCCTAGGTACTTGAAGATGTAAACAATCTCAACATGTTTATAGTCTGCTCAATGACTAAAGTCTCTGCAGTTGAGTATAAAAAGTTTTCAAAAAGTCATGTGATGTGTCCTCTAGAAAATTCTTCCTCGACAGTCGCATGTAGATATTTCCGGATACATCAGCACTAGATGTTTGATGTTCAAAGTAACAACGCCCTCATTTTGCTCGTTTTCATATACCTACATGTGTGTGAGAGAGAGAGAAGGCTGTAACTTGTTTGTCCAGCAGCACTGACCCTGGAAAATTCACATTTTCTCGCTTACGGATCAGACCAGTCATGTGTTGTCGGAGTCGCTTCCTGCAGCTTGCGGCAAAACATTGACGACAGCCATCGTTCATCCCCTAATAACGATGATCTGTCATCCGACTCCACCCACTTCATTGACCGCGCCGTGTCACGTGACTGCTAATTTGATGATGTTGTGCTTGGTATCAGACAGTTGGGGAGGCATGGGTGGCCTGTCTGCTGTTCTCCAATTTCATTGAGATTATTCCTTCTTTTAAAAAAAAGCAGATGATTAGAATTCGTCTGCAAAAGAAACGAAATGGCTGCTCAATGTTAACGTCCATACCACGTGATATAATAACAGTCCCATCTCATCGTCTCCTACTCATTTTTTCTTGATTCGAAAGATTCGAAAGCGGCGCAACACCACAGGGAGGTTTCAGTTACTTCCCCTTTGTACCATAGCTTTCTCACCTTACAAATGAAGTGACCTCCCCTGGGGCCGAGCTCTCCTGTCAGGCGGTCACTTCACGTCCATGTGAGGACTGCTAATATCAGCCGCCGCCATTTTAGCTGGCTGTACGGCTGCGAATCGTGAAGATAGATGGCGCTCGTTTTCCTCTTGGATCTTGGATCAGCTTCCGGAAGAGCTTTACGAGGTTACGGGTGAAGACCTATGGCATCAGGCCGCGACATCCTGTAGAGTTAAATGCAGCTGGAATCTGGAAAATTCACTTCGGTGGGTATCAGACGCAGGGGCGGCAACTGCAGTCGCTACCCATTGCAGGAACAAGAGTGAATGTTTTAAATTGAGAGAGACGTGTCCGATAATTTGTGTTTTTGTTTTGTTATTTTTTTTTAAATTTTTGTGTGGAGAAGAAGAATTTTAAAAAAAGACAAAAAAGAAAAGAAGAAAAAAAATACTAAAAAAACAAGCTGTTCCTTCATAAATTTCTTATTCCATTCTCTAAAGCTTTGAGAACTGTTAACGGCTATAAAAAAACAATTGTAAAAAGGGTGGAAAGAAAACACATCGTTCATGACATAGCACTGAACCTGACACGCCCCCTGTAAACAACTTTAATTACTACACCTGAGAGGTGCACAGTTTAAAGATGAGAGCTCCTACGAATCCCTGGAAAATTTAGCTGAGAGTCCATTTTATCCAACGTATCAGTTTCCGTTAAACAAAATATTATTATAACAGTCACACTCAAACTTCTTTTTTCACGAACAGTCAATACCAACATCGTATCGAACAACAAGACGAGAAACAAACACTAACTTTATACACAAATAAGTTTCCTTTCTCTGACAAATAACAGGAAAGAAGTAGTAGTAAAAAATAAACATACAAACGAAAACATACTTTATAGATAAATGGACAGATAGAGAAAACATTATTTGAGATACGTTTATTGTTGAAGCATAGGTCTGTACCCTTTGAACTCTGGCAGCCATAAATATATTAAAACGTGTAAAAATAACTTTTTGATCTTGGTACAAACAAACCTATTCATAGATAGACAGATAGAAATAAACGAACACTAGCGGGAACGAATAGACAACGAAATGTGCCAATAGAGGACAGACGAGAAAACACGAGAGAGAGAGAGAGAAAGAGAGAAATGACGGGTTGTGATGGAAGGGGACGTCAGAAGAACAGAAGACCGATATATAAATCTGTTGCCTACGGCTAGGTGGCCCACAGGGAGGAAAACCGATGCCTCGGGAGGCAGACGATCGATAATCAAGTATTTATTTATTAGTTTGGTGTGGCTTTAACCCCGGATGCCAGCTATTCAGACTTAGCTATTTCACGCTGCGGTGGTCAGGGTTCAAGGGGCTGGCGAGTGCTTGCACATGCGCGAAGGGCCAGCGACAAAGGAACGACAGAGCTTCTTCCTCTTCTTCACACGAATAGGTGGTGGTTGGGGGTAAGAGGACGTGGAGGGGTGTAGAGGAGTCAAAAGAAAAATGGTCCAATTTCAAGATTCACTGATTTTGTGAACAACGCACAAATATACTAAAAAGTATTAGACCACTTACCGCAATTTTCTTCGTCTATTTGGCTGTAGGCCATTGTCTTCATCTCTTTCGCAATAATGAGATGATGATGACGTTGATGATGATGATGATGATGATTATTATTATTATTATTATTAAATTTCACTTACAATCCAGTCTTCAGGTCTGGCTGCCAAAAGGCTGGAGCACAATCTTCGCGACGTCCCTCGACCACCAGCTCGGCTTATATGGCCAGCATCCCCACCATCATATACAACGCTTGGCTTGTCACATGACCACGTGGAAAACAAGGTCTGGCAGGAAAGCCACACAAACGCCGGCTTTCGTCCGCCGCCACTGAAGCCTGACTTCAGTTCGTTAAAGCGATTTTTCGAGGCCGTCACCGTTAACTGTCATCTGATGAAGGGAAAAGTTGGGGTGGAGGGGAAATGGCGGTGACTAGCAACGGATCAAAGAAAATGTGTTTTACGCATGTCAGGGTGGCGGCGGCTGGGGTCGTAATATTCGGGAGGCACTTTCGCACCGATCCGATAAACTTCGGCTTCTTTTACTGCCGTATCCTTGGCAGTGGAGGGACGTGGCATTGTCGCTGGATGGGAATTCCTGTAATAAGGCTTGCATGCAGTCGGTAAAATGCAGCTGGAAAAATTGACTGCTTGCGTGTACTTCCTCCGGGGAATAGAAAATTCGGGATACTTCACGGTGACTTCATGCGTTAGTGCGTGTGTGGGTGCCGTGCATGCGTATACGTCCATGCGTATGTCTATGTGTATATGTGTGTGTATGTGTGTGTTTAAGCATTGGAAACAATGGGGTCAGTCGAGCGCCATGTAGAAGACCAGTGACGTCACACAAGAACGAGCGCAGATGGAGTAATAATGTGGCAGACGACACTCGCCAAGCTCTCGTCCAAGAAAGTGTGACAGGATATTTTTACAAAGGATGGATTAGTCTCGAGACGGACTGTAGATTGAATCACAAGCTGACTCCACTGCTGATGGCCAACACAAAGACGTGCAGTTAAAAGCGTCACGTGATCAAGTCAGGTGTGGGAGGCACTCATGCGAGTTGCTACCGGTTCCACTGCGCTATCTCTGGAAACAAAGCTTATTCATTATTTACACCGCAGAATGTGTTTTGTTGTTCAAATCGTTTGTTTTTTATGATTCCATGCATATTTGAAACAGTCTGAAGCAAACAACACTGCCTGGCTTCGTCTTCATCCTTTTTGTTAATTCGAAAATATTCTGCTTCTAGTGAATGGCTACACATGTTTAGCTTTAGTTTTAATTTAGGTTCATTTTTATCTATCCTTACCTATTCTTTATTTATTTAGTATTATTTATTTTATTAGGCATGAAAAGGACAAAACTTGATTAGAAGCAATGCTACGGTTGTCAATGGCTTCTTATCTTTGGTGTTCGTCCTAAATAATTCGTTAATATGTTACCTCCGTGAGACATTGATTTCACTTTATTTTGTTTTGTGTTTTTGTTTCTTTTTTTCTTTCTTTCTATGTCAAATCCATGTCTTATAGGACTCGCGTTTCTATGCATGCGTTGATACAAACAAAGTCAATAGATGAACTGTTGCGATACTTTGTCTCCTGACATGCGCAGTTCCTCTCTCTATGTATTCCGTGCTGCTTAATTTTGACTCTGCAAAAAAATAATTTCAATGCATTCAGCTCTACAGAGAATGTGTTCCACTTCTGAAAGCAGCATTTCATTCCCTAAAAAAAAAAATTTTTTTAGAAAATAATATTTTTTCATTAAATTCATGTCCAGTTGTTGGTCAACAACAAAAGGTCCATGCACTGATAAAACACGTATTTCCGTATTTCAGGATTGAGTTGGTGGATGTATTTTTAGCTGTCTTTGATTTATCTATTGTTTATTATTAGAAAAGCATTTCACAGACATCTCTTAAGTCTGGAATAACTAATGAAGTAATGAAAGGTAAAAAGAATAAAGTATTGGATGGAATCTCGATATAAAGCCTCCATTTGGATTAGGGTTTACAGAAATTATATCAGGACTTCCCTATAAACAGATTTTATTCTTCTGTCATTTCAGTCGATGTTAATATGTCCTTCTTCATGCCAACCTTGAAGTAGTTGGTGTTTGTGGTTTTAAGGATGCCAAGATGTAATTGCTGGAAGACAACGACGGATGTTCGTTGTCCATACGAGGCAGAACATTGCCACTCATATCACGAAGACAATTTTTCGATTCATGAAGAATGAAGATTCCGTTTTCATTTCTCCTTTCTTATTTCGTTGTCAAGATTCCGCAACCACTTTAAAAAAATAAAACATTTCGGTCATTCAAGCTTTTAGTCGCACTTAAAACAAGGCGGGTTTGGCGACTTTCCTATCACCAGAGGATTTAGTTTCTTGAGAGCCTGACATGGAGCTGCACAACAGCATCAGAGGAAGCCTGGAATTTTCTCCACAAAAAATCTCCTCTCAAAGTCAAGTTTGATGGTGAAGCAGCTGGTAGCAATCGCCGTTTTGGCCCGCAACAAAAAAAAAAACTCTTCGCTAAACGACGAGAGGATTTGTATTTTATTTTAACCAGAACACGAGTGGTTCAACTTTCTCACTGCAAATTGCTTTACCAGATATATTGTACTTATCCTGGAAGTGGTTTAGCCAACCGGAGCTTGCTTGGAAGTCATTTTGTCCAAAGGGCGACATGTACAAAGTCTTGAGCTTTGTTTCGTAGAATAGTTGCACTCACAAGAATGGTCCTTGTCCCCGAGTCTTGATGAGCACTCTTCATCATCTTGCTCGGTGGTCACAGTTGCTTTCCTCTGTTTCACAATCATCGACATCGAAGACACGTACTACCAAACCCGTCTGTTACATCTTCATTTTTATTTTCCTCGTCAGGTGGGTTGTTGAGCTGCTCTGCATTGAAAAGTGACCAACTCTTGTTTGAAGCCAGTTCACTGTTCTCTCACACTGACTAACAAATAAAATTCTCTTCGCCAACAGACGACACGCATTCATTCTCCTACCCAATAGGTGTTTGACAAAAGTGAATTGAATGTCAAGTCTTCTGTCAGAAACTTTCTGTCGGTCGGCAGTTGTGTGACCCCATCCCATGGGGGAACTGGAAAGGGGACACAGTCTACGACATCCTCATCAAAAGTTCATTATGATGGATATTTTTCATTGTCTTGAATTTTAGTTCCGTTGTTCTAAAAATGCATTATAATTAAATTTATTATATCAAGATTTTTTTTAATACTTTTTCCTGTAAAAATCTACAAGGATTTTGCAATCACACACTCTCTCACACGCACTCTCTTTCACTCACACTCTCTCTCTCACACACTCACTCACACTCTCTTTCACTCACTCTCTCTCACACACTCTCTCTCTCTCAACACAGAGCAGGATGCAGTGTCATGCACATGGCTGTCCAAGTGAGTTTGCCGCGACTGTGAACACGGGATTGAGTTTCAAATTCTGATTGATTTTTTACACTGTAGACTGACAAGTCTGGTAGAGTCAACACCTTTTGAACTGCTGCCGGCGTGAACCTGCAGATCACGTGACTGCAGACCACCCTCGCGCCGCGAACCTTCCTCCAGTGTGGACATTTCCACCTTCATTTGCATGTGTAATAGGGCCAGTGGCCAGCAGTAAACAAACACATCCACGTGTATTTTTAACTCACGCAGATGCCACCCCATCTCCAACTGCCAGTGTGGACACGGAGGAGAAAAAAACAAAAAGCTATTAAAAGCAGGCAAGCGTTGTTATTGTTTCTAATCTGGACAGCTTGTTTACCTTTTTACTTTGACAACAATGTCTAATAGTCTTTTGTTTCTTTGTGTTTATTATAATTGTATTTGTTTTTGTTGATTCATTTGTTTGCTTGTTTGTTTGCTTGTTTGTTTAATCAGTTTGTTTTGGTTGGTTAGTTGGTTGGTTGGTTGGTTGGTTGGTTGGTTGGTTGGTTGGTTGGTTGGTTGGTTGGTTGGTTGGTTGGTTGGTTGGTTGGTTCGTTCGTTCGGTTCGTTCGGTTGTTGGTTGGTTCGTTCGTTGTTGTTGGTTGGTTGGTTGGTTGGTTTTGGTTGGTTGGTTGTGTTGGTTGTATGTTGTTAAATAAGGTATGACTGCAATGATTTCAATATCTTTCATGGTAATGAGATAAAAATATTAGTTTGGACGTGCTTTGCCCACAACAAAATTTCTCCATCTCCATTTTTATTCTCACCTAGTGACGGTCATTCGTTATGTAAGAGTTTAAAGGAAAACTGCCAATACAGAAATTTACTAGAGACAGTAATCACTGTAATTAAATTTAGTTTAGATTATACATTAATGATAAGCTGCACAAAACTGATGGTAATAGTCACAGGTTCTTTGCCTCATATATATGTTACGTAATGGGATATTAATAGATAAACAAAACTAACAAAGAAATACACTTTTAAAAAAAACACATAAAAATCCTCACAAGAAAGGAAAACAAATCCAAGGCAAATATCCGGCTGTCTGCCAATAACATGAGAGGCTGGTTACATCACGGCTCTGGGGCACGAATTTGACAAGGGCACATCGCGGGTGACGGGGTCACGTGATGCTAAAAAAGCTGACGGAAAAATGAAGGTTCCATCGATTTGAGCATTTTAAAGGGCAAATCGAAACAACGAATCGCAGAAAATGCTTATTCATGAAAATATCACCATGACTATTTACGACCGCGCAGGGAAATCTTATAAAAATGTTGATAGTTTTGTTGACAGTTCTCTGTCTTCTTTGACTTTTTGTTTATTTCTTGGCATCCTATTTACATGCTCACGTGCAGGCTGACAAGCACATTACAAAACACGAACAAGTGTAATTACACAAGCGACAAAGAAAGATGAAAGAGTGTAGCAAGGAACTTAGAGAGAGAAAGAAATACTTGAGAGAGAGATAGTGAGAGATAGTCACGGAAGGATAGAGAGAAAGAAAACCCTTAGAAGACCATTTGTTACTACCGGACAGCGTGGACAGCTAAAGCGGGATAATGAATGACACGATCAAACGACCGTTATAAGGTGCTACTGAGGTCACTGAGGACAGTCGTGGTGACCCCACGATGACCCTTCTTCACTGTCCTGGACAGTTTGAAAATCGTGAATATTATGATTGCGATTATCAGTCACACTTTCAATGTATGATTGTGAATATTTATTCTTGAATGACTATCAGACCCTGAAATATTGGATAAATCAATTTGAACTGTGATTAGCAAGTGCTTATTATCAGAGTTTTTGTATTAATAATATTTTTATTAATCATTATTTTGAGGCTACGCAGATGACACAGCATAAATAATAACAGGACTAATCTTTCTGTTTTGTTTTAACGTATATTCAAGTCATTTAATTGAATTAAATACTATAATTAGATACATAGACACAAAGCTGTTGTTTATCAAAAATATTTTAATTAGTCAGCCGTGAAGACTCATTCTACCTTTGTGTTGAATAAACAATGCAAAGAACGTTATTTTTTCTTTCTTTTCATCCAATCCAGTTGTTAACTTTTCTCCCCCGTAATCTACCTCTGTGTTGACGAGAAAACAGAAAGGAAAAGTAAAAACAAAAATTGAGAGAGAGAAGAAGGCAAAAACGACAAAAAGACGAAGTCGTTAATTTGTCAGGGCTGAGAAAGTTGCTGCTGGAGGAATAAAAATAAAAATGTGGTATGGATCTCCGTCTGCCGACTCAGCTAGTGCCAAGCTCCTTACTCGGATGGGTGGGTTGCCTAATTGAGTTTTGCTCCGGTGTTTCCGAGGAATCTTCGTGCTTGGGTGCGTCACTGACTCCCCAGTCACCAGGGCCGGCCGCTGCAGGACACCCGAGGTGAGGTTGGGGGGCGCGTGCGCGGAGCAGATGTCAGAAGCAAGGAAGCAGGGAGGACGGACGACAATCAGGTGCTTAGGGGGAGACAACCAATCATCCAGCAAGCAAGAGGACGGCCATCATCATCATCATCATCAGCATCAGCAGCAGCACAGCAGCAGCAGCAGCATCATCGAATGGAAAGTTTCGCTCCACCTAAAGTTTAAAATAATGAACGGCGAGAAGGTTCAATGAAATAAAATAACTAAATTAATTATTTTCAAAGCTGCATTAGTTTTTTCAGAAAATTACCAAACATCTTAATACACTTTCACTAATTTGTACTAGTTTTTTTTCCACCCACCACCCTGTGGTTTGTCATTAATATCTACATGTCCTCACTGTTCCATCATGAAACCGCTTTACCCAAAGTCTTACTGCATTCACATCGACACACTCATCATCACAAATTTGTCAGATAATGAAGCAGTTGATCTGTGAATACCGCCCTACACATTTGAATTGTATTCAGAAGCTTCAACGGAAGTTAGAAAATAAAAAGGTCCAAATGAACTCATCACACTGGAAGTAAATGTTCTCAAGATTGAAATTTAATGAGCAGCAATCACAGTCATTGCAGTCTGAGTTGTATTAATATTGATTGTCTGTTACTAATGACTAGATAACAATATTAAATGTTTTGAACACATTATTTAGTGTGTGGACGAAGTTTGCAAGGCACGTGTGAACAAAGCAGAGATGTTGTATAAAGATACAAATGAACAAAGTCAATCCACTGGCGTCTGTAGCCATTGTCTTCAGGAACTAACATCATCTGAGTGTTGAGAATATTCAGCAACACCACAGTGTCCTGCTGTTGTTTTACTTTGTTTTAGTTTTTATTTTCACAGAGGATTGCATCTTTCCTCTTCCTGGAGACGATGGTATTTTTAAAGTATTTTTATTGTGTCACTTCCTGTTTTCTCGACAAATCCAGAAGTGATTAAGAAAATACATTAAGAGAATATTTATAGTACGTCCTTGTCATAAAATATCACAGGAATATGTTTTTGTGATGTTTATCCTCTATTTCCAGCCATTTTTTGTGAGCGGTCGTGTTGCCCTTTAAGAATTCAATAACAGGAGGATGTTTGGGAGGCGAACCTGCGATCGCTGTTCACTTTTGTTGTGCACCGGGTGGAAACTGTACCCGTCTGTGGACACCGAAGGGGAGGTACCACGTGACTCAAGAAACCCGTTTGGTTCAAATGTGTCTAATGATCCAAAACACATTTCCTCAAAGTTATAACTTCTCTGTCATCATCATCATCATCAAAAAATAAGTGAGTCTTAGAGGCGAGGACAGCGATCAAAAACGAAGATAAAAACAAGTACACAACTTACAGAAACACATTCCTACATCACACAGACATATTTCTCTCTCCCTCTCTCTCTCACACACTCCTACAGATATTTTTTGACGCATAGACATACATGTTATATGATGCACACTCACATTATTAGCACGTGCAATACATGACTGCAAGGCTGACACATTACCCTGAGCCAGGGACCTATTAGTGACGTACAGGTGCATTGCTATGAGCCAGGGAACCATTACCTGTGACGTACAGGTGCATTACTTTGAGCCAGGGACTCATTGCCAGTGACGTAGTGGAGCATTACTGTGACCCAGGAACCCATTTCCTGTGACGTACAGGCGCATTACCGCGAGCCAGGGAACCATTACCCGTGACGTACAGGCGCATTACCGCGAGGAAGCTACACTTCCCTGCAAACATAGACACTTTTCTATACAACTTTAATCGCCAGGCCCTGCAAGACATTTAGTTTTCCTAAGCTTTATCGTTCGAACATTTTAAGCCGCATCCCGTTGATGTGCCCGACCATTTCCTTCTTCGTTTTTTTCTTCTTTTTTTTTGGTATTTTTCCTTCCACTGAGCGAGACACAAAAAAAATGTCTTTCCCGATTCCTGAAAGTTTCTAGAATTTGCTCACCCCTTCACCACCCCTCCACCTCCCAACGTCTGTCTTCACGCACGCGCTGAGCAAGTGGCCCAAGGTCTCCCTCAATCATCCTATTGAACCCTGAATGGAGTGACGTAGGAGGCCCGTTGAGCCAATCCTTGCCGGCGAGGACTCCTGCCTAGCCACGCCCGCTGTCCCTCCTCGCCAAGCTTCACCTGCAGCACAGTAATGCTGAGTAATGTGTCTTTGTACTCAAGACACGACAGGTAAGAGGAGAAACAGATTTAGCAGTTGAGAATGGCAAATGAAAGCAATTCTGACGAAGAAAGCAGAATGTGTGTGTGTGTGCTTTTTCTCTCTTTCTCTTCTTTATATCTCTTTCTCTCTTTCCATCTCTAAAATATGTGTGCACCTTTCCCTTTGTCTGTATTTCATTACATCCACATTGCTTATACAAACCCATCAGATATGATAGGAATGTTCATCTTAAAAGTTAAAAATTTTCTGCTTCTTCGAAATCATACCCCGGCTGCGGATAAAACAAGACTACGGAGGGGGAAAAACTGTGACATACAACTTTTATACAGAACCGAGTTTCATAAGTTGACAGAGCATCCTATGAGAGCAGTAGAGAGGGTTGAGGACCATCTGAAAGACAGGGAGATATGAAAAAGCAAGGAAGAAAAAATGGATAACGGGGACTGGATTCACACTGACACACACACCTACTCACAAGCAAACGTGCGCATAGAAGCACTCACGCGGCTCAAAATCAGCAAAAATTAGTCCAAGCCGCCATGAGATGTGCTGATCAATGACCAGCCATTATAGTCTTTGTACAGAGCAACGGACTAGCACCCGGGTAGAACCTAATGGCTGCAGGCACAGGTAGGACATAGGTGGAATGTAATACATAAATAAAATCGCGCGGCGTCTGCTGAAGTGGTGGAGAGGAAAATTTGTAGGAATGGGTTTGAACAAGGCGAGGTTTTTCACTTCTGAACAAATGGGGGTTGAGAATGCTGGGACACTGGTCCAGACGTTGAAGAAGTTGATGTGGATGGTGCTGTCCGGGTGGAATGTCTCGTCGGGTGGTGGTGGTAGGGGTGGGTGGTTAGTCTCTCACCTACAACACCCGCTGGGCCCGCCACACACACACACGCTGACACCCGAACGGTTCCAGTGACTGCCCGCCTCCTCAGCAGACGACAGTCGTGACAGCGGGTCTGCCAGCGCCAGGGGCGGAGGCGGCACGGTCTGGGCGGCGCGGCGCGGCACGCGGGCGGCGAGCTCGACGGACATAAAAGTGGGCGCGGGGGCTCTGGACTCATTCACTTGCCGAAGCCACGCGGTTCCAGCGGTTAGGCTCACCTCAGTGTACCTCAGTGTAGGCTCACCCCAGTGTAGGCTCACACTAGTGTAGGCTCGCTCTACAGGCCTCGTCTCGCCTGGCTGGGCACCGACACCACTCGACGCCACACACAAGGTTCGCTCTACACCAGGCCCCACAGCAGGCAAGTCGGCTTTTGTTTGTCTTTTTGTCTTTCAGTTTTCATTCTTTTACTTTAATTACTTATTCATTTTACTTTCTTTGTTTTTGTTTTTGAGTTTTGTTTTTAGTTCTTTTTTTGTTTTGTTTGTTGTTTGTTTTGTTTTGTTTTTTTTTGCTGCTTGGTATTTGTTCTCAATGCTGTTTGTCTTCTCTGTTAACTTTTTGTGTTTAGTCTGTCTGTCTGTCTGTCTGTCTGTCTGTCTGTCTGTCTGTCTGTCTGTCTGTTATACATTCATTGACAGATTCATACATTTGATTACCTCTTTCTGTTCCTTCTCCGTTAACTTCTCAAACCTTATTTTTTCAAACGTAATTATTTTATCAACTTCTTTTCCCTTTCCGTAACTTTGATAATCTTATTTTCCTACAACTTTATTGTTTTATACACTTCTTCTCGTTTCTGTAACTTTTCCAACTTTTCTGTACTTTCTGTGATATATTTAATGTCCATCCCTTTAATGATCTGTCTGAATAGTTTTAAAGTTGTTTTTGAACATTAAAGTGAGTTTTATCTTGAGCGTTTCTGTGTCCTACCCTCCTTTCTTTTTTTCTACATCGTATAGCAACCTTTTGTGCAGGTTATAGTGCGGTCTGGGTTGTCTCTCCTTGTGAACCCATTCGCGTGTATATTAGGAGCATTCCTTTAGAATTGAATTTACCACAAACTGCTTCTCCAAACTGACACCAGTCCGTCTTTTTCATAACATGCACACCATTAGATGATAGTGTACAAGATTTGGACATTTTGCCAGAACGCAGTATTCACTTCTAAAATCTTTCTACTAACTTTCACTATTTCGAATTTTTTTTTCATTTTGCAATCTATTATTTTCTTCTATTCTTATTTAACTCTTTCTGCGATTCGCTACTTTTTTGGTTTTGTTTTGCTGTTTATTTCTTTTATTCCTTCTTTTGTCTGTCTTTATGGCTGCTAAGGATCCTTTCTGCTTTTCTGTTACTTCTGTCGATGTGTCATCTTAATCGTGTTCCTGATTTACTACCTCCATTACAGCCCCTTTTTGCATTATTCTTCAATATTAGCCAATTCTGGTAAATGGCCCAACGTGACAGGAAGTCACGTGACCAAAGTGGTCTTCCTTGCGAATGTTCGTGTCCTATGCACAGCCTTGAGGAAAATCCGCTCACTGTCGCTCTCCTCACCGAAGAAAACGCAATTTAGTTGTCCGCCATAGCGGTAGTGGAGGGGATGGTTGGGGTTCTCTCCCATTAGGGTACTCTCCCCTTCTTCTGACCTTTCTTATTGTGATTGCTGTCTCTACTATTCTTGCGTGTGGTGCTTGCGTTTTGTGAGTGCAATGCGTGAGTAGAAAGAAAATGAAGCACGTGCGCACGTGACAAAGAACTCGTGACCAAAAGACGCAAAAATGCCTTTGCACTTTCCGCTAGAGTAGCAGCCCCTTATTTGAGTTGAGCAATTCTTCAATCAATCTCAAAATTTAGGATCTTTCTTGACAGCTTGCTTCTTTTTGGGAAATTAGACAGGCCTTTGTGAAACAAAACTTCCGCAATGGCTTTCAATTGCAGATTTTTTAAAAAAGGGTCATCATCATTTGCAGGAGCGCTCAGACGAAGTCCCGAACATTTGTTTGTTTGTTTTCGATGGAAATGTAACAAACATTACATACAAAGTAGCTGAGTGGTTCTAGAATCGTCGATTGGTTCTTGTTAAGACAAGAATACGGTTGAAGAATATATTTAAGTAGAAAATACCAACCATAAAAGTCTTTTTTGTTTTTTATTTTTATTATTATAATAAGTTTATTGACAGTTATAATAATGTTCATTGGTCTTCTCTCTAAACTGATTGTAAACCCAAAATTGCTTTCTTCTTCACAGACTAATTCCTGCTATAACTCGACATCCCAGTCAGCAACTCGACCAAGGATCGGCCCAATGAAACACTTCGACCTTTCTCTGATCACCTGCCTCCTCTTCTGCTGCGTCAGCGTCAGGTAAGGCAGGACCACGTGACTCCTCCGAAACCCTCTTGTCGCTCTGTTCAATCACCTTTGAGGGCGATAATCTGTTAAATTGGATAAGATTCGATCTCTGTTCTTTTCAGTTTATCCCGTATTCTGGTTGCAATTGTTTTAAACTTCTTTTAAGTCAAAATTTCTTATTCCTGTTTCTGTCAATATTCTATTGACCTTTTTTTTTGTTACTTTGCTTTCTTGTCAAAATGTTGTATGCTGAAAACTTAAAAACACTATCGACCACACAGTAATAATAAATATTTCTTAGAAAACATGTTTTCTTCGGTGGTTTTCTTTTTGTCCTAAGAGCTTTTTTTACTTTTCTTTTGTGTTCATTAATATTTCATAGCTCTCGCAGCATTTCATGAACAATTATCCGCAAAACATATTACAGATGTCGGAGAGCAAGACTGTTATTAAACTACACTTTCATATAATATATTTTTCCCCCAGTGTTTTGGGGGGAGAGAGGTATTTAAATTAAATATCTGAAAATGTTGTTTTAAGTAAAATCTTCTACAAGAGAGGAAACTTATCGACATCCTCGTCTGGCATTATTTTCACTAATGGCAACAATGAATACTTAAAAGTATGACACTTTTCTGGTAGATTATATTAAAGACATAAGACTGTCTAGTTCGTCCCTAAGACACATAAATTTCTCCATTGAAAGTTTTGTATATTAAGTTTAGCATTCGCTCGCAATCTTGTCTCGGGTACTTGCCCAGGGTGCATCTGTTGGTGATCCGTCTCAATGTCATCGGAGAGACTTGAATAAGAACTTGAAGGTAAAGTTCTGAAACTGGTGAACTTATAAAGTGTGGACACAACAGAACACATAATTCTGAAATATATTCTTTACTCTGGTACACCATTCTGTTGTTTAATTAGCTTTGTTTAGCTTGAAACACCCTTGAAAAGTGTTCCTTCCATCGATACTTTCATCAGAGTTTCACTCTGCAGATACTTTTAAACAAATCATGAGAGTTTGAAACCATCTATTGGAGTTAGTGAAAGGTTTTGAAGCAGAACTGAAGACCATTGAGCCAGCCTAAAACAAAAACTAAAATAGGATTACACAGTTTTTCTGGCTTTGTTTTCGTATTTCAAAACATTTTTTTTTTGTCGACTCAACCGACAACTAACGATGAATGAAACGCTGCAGGCTTCCTGATGAGAAGACAATGCCATTCATTCGTGTACCTGTTCGCCACCACCAACCTCCCCATCCTTTCTGTCAGCTATCAACATTGCATGAGCTGTGGTCACCCGCTCGCAAACACTTATTCAGCTTTGTCGGTGTCACGCACTCATATTTATAACTACCGAGCCCAACACCTTGCTTCTGTAAAAATGTTTTCATGAATATTTCAGAACATGTTATTAAAAATAAAAATGCGCTTTAAATCTCTATTTAAGTCTTTATGGCCTATTATTGACAACTGTTATGTCTGCCATGAATGATGACAACACAGTTGTTTACGGTTCCCAAGGAAATACATTAAACATCGCACTTCTGATCACATCAGACAGGTGACTAGCTTGTCATCAGACATCAACCACAGAATATTCCCTGGCCGCCCAGGATTCCCACAAAGACAAGACTCCTACCGAGGGTTGGCAGGAGTTGTCTGACCGAGACTTGACCCCAAGTAATGACCGACAAAGTAACAGTCTCCTTCGTGACAAGCAAATAGCAGCAGCTTCCTGGCCTACAATCGTGGGCATGCAGTAACCCTTCTCCGTCGGGCAAAGTTCATGAACTCTATTGTTCCGGATTCCAGAACTCGTCAGTGGTCGCTCGATGGTAAATTCTGTAGCTCGTCTTCTTCTCGGCCAGCACGACTTTGGACTTCTGAGGTTGTGTTGACAGTAAACGATCAAAGTACGGGCATGGGGACCATTCGATCCCAGACACCCTCGAGCAAGATTTCCTGGACTGGCCAGCTGTTCTTCACACAATGGCCGTGGGGAGAGAGTGTGCGTGTGGTTGACTGAGTACAGAAAATAGTTCGTTAGACCAGATGTTTCCACTTTCTAGCAGCCCACACAGGCTGACAGTGGGAGTTGTTTGATTGAGGTGAGCTGTTAACAACTTTCCATAACCTGGTCTGTGTCCTGAGTCTTCAAGTCCAAAGACTTACAAACTATTGGCTTGGAGAATCGGGTTTCACAACCACGTGAATAGCACGTGAATAGCACGTTCGACCAGTCAGACCCTCGCGTGCCGTGGAATAGAAGGAGCTGACGATAGCAAATCCGTTTTATTGCTTGTGACAACAGGACGAGGACGACGACAACAGGAAGAGGACGACGAGAGAGACTTCAGTGTTGTATCCAACGATGACATGCACATCTTCTGTGTCGCGGCTGCTCCATCAACGACACTGACGATAGCGTGATGAAAGCACGCGGACCACGTGACATGCAAAGTGTATCGCGTTCCGCTGCCGCCATAAATAATGAACACAGCGTGATATGGATAGCCTTATCGTCTCACGATGATTGATGAAACCCGGCTTTGAGCGCCATTTCCCTGAACAGTCCTCACGCGGGGCTGATCAAGTGCAATCTACAGCTGGCGATAAATTTCACCTCTTAAAAACCTGGGTATAATTAATCGAATCCTAACAACATCAATATCGTGTTTACAGCGCGTGCGCACAAACAGGTCACGTGTCAGTCTTTAGATGTCGCATTTTCTGTCGGAATGAGTTGGAATAAGTTAAGTTAGCTCCAAAGGTTTGTCGGAATAAGAAGTCGGATAAGTTTGACAGATTAGTATTTATCTTGCTGGCCTCTACTGCTAATTCCTGTTAGTATGATTCTCATTAAAAATAATTTTCAATGAAGATGACATCCATGTCAATCAAAAAAAATGACGAAGGGCTGGATGACTGAGACTGACACCTACCATACAACTGCTTTATAGGAATTTTAACTGGCAGCTGGGATTAGCATCCAGCTAGGACTTGTAAACAACAAGCCTGATGACTGTATCATTATACTCTGACATTGTTTTCTTCTTCCTCCCAAACTCAGCTCCTCACCATTAAAGCAACCTGCGATTTCGATCACTATATGACAACAAAATCGTATTAAAATTGTTTTTCAGTAAATCGGGACAGAAATAAAAGCTGAAATACTTTTTAATCGTCACATCTCGATGCATATCGACAAAATGAAACAGAGATGTGAATTTTCTATATCTTGTAACTCTCGGCAAACTTCGCAGAAAAATAACCATTGAGAATGATTCTAAGCCGTTTAACTACCATTGTGAAACACAAATGCAGATAGTTTTTAAAGCAGTTTGAAAATGTTTTGTTTGATGAATAATGTCTGTTTTTTATGCTCTCTTGTTTTTGTTTTGTGCAATACATGCAGCAATCATAATGAAAGCTGTTCTCAAAGGACTAAAAAATAAAAGTTGTAAACTCTGTTAGAGCAAGCAATGCATGAAAAACATGATACCCTTCCATAACAGTTGCACAAACATAGGACATGTACACTTTATCATTAGGACACTGTTGTTACTGGATCTCTTTAAAACTTTTGGTGATCTCGAAATATATCATAATAGTAAGTTAAACATTCCTCCATAAATTAAAGATTTTGCATAACACCTATTTACATAAGTGTTATGATCTCAGAGTGGATAGCCTAGCATTAAAGCAATGGTGTCCAAATGCTTAACACTCACTAGAATGTCCCACGTGATCTGCCTGGATGCCAACAATGTCGATGCCCACATGAATACATCTCACATTTTAGACACCCACCATCTATCCTTACACTCGATTACCATATTCTGACAAATTTTACTTTTCAATCAAGTAATGCTGGCTTTAAAGTATCTTTAAATGTCAGAATCCTTGACTGCTTGTATCACCTGCAATATTTTACGGTCCTCGGGGGAAAAAGATAACTCTGCAAAAATTACGGGAGTTGTCGTGCCAAAGGCCTGTTAGCTGATAAATGTATGAAAGCATAAACACGCAAGCGGGAATTAAATTTCACATCAAACCCATCAAAGAACACCTCCGGATGGAACAGTCCCATTTACAAAGCCTGTTTGTATAGTTTTGTTGAGTTCTTGCTTCTCGATCGCCATTTCTTTGACACGCACAGCCATCGAGACATGGCGGAGCTTCCAACTCTCCATCTTCGGATGCTGGCAAGATTATGGATAGTTGTATACAAGTTCTCTTTCTCAAGCTTCATTTAGTTGGTAGAAAAAACATGAGCTCACGAAATACCTATAACCAAACATTGTTGATGATGGAACAAGAGAGAGAGAAGGATGATTTTTTTTACCATCAAGCTTCAGAAAATGAAAGTTTCCCTTCATATCAACATAGAAGAGTCTTTGTTTCTGGATTAGGGTGACATTGTGTGTGTGTGTGTTCATGTCAAATCGAGGGATAGATAGAAAGAAACTTATTCAAATCGAGCTACTATATGTTGTAAAATATACAATGAGGATGTGGATGAGGAAAGGTTGGGTCGTGAAATTACACCCTGGGACGTTCCTCACGCGTGTAAATGACAGCGAGCAAAAGGATGGACACAATATTGAGACTGATTCCCATAAAGTAGAAAAAAACAACCCTCATTATTATCTCTTATGCTCGCAAAGCTACGTTTTTTATGAAGGGCTAATTTCAAAAAGAAAATGGTATTCTTGCAAGACCTGCATGCAGTGATGACTCTTCACTTGACATTCAAATTAAGCTGCTTTTCCTTCATATATCTCCGGGGAGAAAATAATACAACATGGGACATCCCTACCAGTATAGTCTTACATGGCGGAAAAAGCTCAAAGTGCAAGATATATATATAACTCAAACATCGTTAGCAAAAGTAAAACTTTAAGTTTTCTTCACAGTAAATTTTGTTTAAAACCCATTATTCACGACGATTTTCAATAATAATTTTTAGTTTGACATCCGTTTTGTTTTTTACTTTTCTGCCATACACATTGTGTTACAGGCACACACGCCCACAAACGCGAAGACCGTGTAAAATGTTTCTTAGATAAATAAATAAGAAAATGTGCATTGCAGACATACTGGCACGTGCTCTGACGTGGACACTTCACCAGTCCTTTCCCCAGGGGTGAATCCCTTTTTTTAACACATTATTCGATTTTGGCAATCCCAATAACAAAAAGTTAATCATCAGAAAGGTGCTAGACAGATTTCTCCATGATCCTTTTTTTCTATAATTAAATAAAGTTGGGTATTGTGAAAAAAATGAAGAACTATACATAAGAAATGTACTGGAGGTATATTTCCAGAAAATGTCCAGAAAGACGTGGACGTATTGTTCGTGGGAATGTCAATCAGATGGAAACTGTTTTGTCTCAGGCTAAAGAACATTAACATGAAAAACAGGGCGACTTTTTCACTTTCCTTCTTTTTCTTCGGTTATTTCTGCCAAGTCATTAGATCAACGAGATTTTTTTGTCTGCGCGATAATCACGGCGAGAATGGGATACATGGAGATGGAGTAGCCGATGTTTACTGATGGAAGGAGCGCATAAAAATAGTGATGGAGGTCTTTCTTTCATTCATTCTTTCTTTTCATTTGTTTCGTTTGTCTTTTCTTGTCTCTTTCGTTTAAAAATAGTCATGGAGGACTATTCTCTCACTTTCTTTCTTTCAATCGTTCCTGTTTTGTTTGTCTGATTCTGTTTCTGTTCTTGTTGTTTGTTTGTTTCTTTTCTTTTACTTTTTCCTTTCTTAATTACTTTTTTTGATCCGTTCATTTGTTTGGCTGCACGCTCTTTTATACATTACTTGGGAGATTTCGTTTTTTTGTTGTATTTTCGCTTCTGTAACTATCGGTGCCTGGAAGCCAAGGAGTTAATCTTGCCACAGAAAGATCAGTCCGCCACAAGGCTCCCAGCCTGCTATCGGCGCTGAAGACCATTAAAGGGGCGGCCTCTACCCAGCAAGGTACCCGACACATTCCACGGGATCTCCGTTTCTAGTCATTACCATTACCATCCATGGACGTGAATTTTCGAAAGGTTTTTGGGACTCGAATGGTGTTAACCAGATTTCACCCATTTAAATGACAATGAACTAAGTGGAGAGGACTTGCTTAAAAACCCCGTTTCCATTTGTTTACTGGATTAATTTCCAAAAAAGAAATTTGTCTTCGTGGGTTTTTATTTTTAAAGCTACAGTTTTTAGTTTTTCTTTCTATTAGCTAACCAAGACTCGGAGCATATTTGTCTACCCCTGGTCTGTCGAGGATTCCTCGCTAAGTGCGGAGAGTTTCTTGCCAAAGTGGCTCGTGCCACAGAACCGTCACTCAAAGGGGAATAAATGATCTCGCGATGAACTTTGAAAAAGTTTGTGGCGACAACTTGGGGAGCCCCGATGTCTCGAAGTGATCTTGACACTCTTGCTTCCTAGTGTAAGATGCACTTCATCACAGGCTGGTGTAGCTCTGGGGTTGGAATTCATGACGAGACTGTAACCAGCTTCGGTTCTACTATTAGAAGAAGAGGGAAGTCGCCGAGGGCGCAAACACGGTGAAAAGCGATTGCTCGTCTTCTTTTATTTTAATCCACCAATGATATTAGCACACAATTGCTGATAATTTATGTAAATTGCAGCTACATAAAGACTTTTGTTAATTTCACAGCTATGATCTTAGTTTTGTTTAATAATTCCAACGGCCTTCCTACTAACGGAATTATGTGGAGAAGTTCTAAGAATAAAAAGTTTTCTATTCATCTATTTTTTTTTCCTTTTTCTCGTCTTCACGCTTATTTTTCCCTTTTCTCTTTATTTGTTTTCCATGTCAAAAGAATGGGAAATGTTCCTTCCACGGTGAAGGTGATAAGTAATTCTTGTACAAATAATTATCTGGAATAAAATCTCTGAAAACAACTCTAAAAAGGGAAACTCACTTTTCACATTTTTTTCTGATCAGTTTTCTTTTGTTTTCTTGTAATAACCCTGCTTAAAAGATGCGAATAATATATACATTTCGAAAAATTCTTTGGGCAAGATATAGTTGTACTCAGCATTTGTCTCCGGAGTAGGGTGGACACTGAAGAGACAAAGATCGTCTGCGGTTTTTTTTTCCTTAAGTGACGAATGATGTTAGGGAAAACATATCAGTCTGGTCAGTCGTCTGTGCTATCCATTTTAAACAAATATTGAAATAATAGGCTTAGCTATCTCTTCAAATGAGAATTTAATAATGCATGTAGGCTTACATGATACCAGTGAGGCTGATTGCAGTTTTATTCGCCATCACACGAGCTGTGGCATTGGCTTCCTCAGTCCCACGACAGTCCTCGTGTCTCCTGTGTTGCTCCTTTAACAGACCAGTCTTTATTTTGAATGTGTTTGCACTGCAAAATGCAATCGAGGGAGATTTCAAGCCTCAGTCTGGTGTCCAGAAGATATAAATCAATGTTGAGTGCCATATAACTGCTTGACCTTTTGGCGGTGTGTGGAGGACGGAACGCAGCACTTTCTGTCTTTTCCACACCTCAAGATAGTCCAGTCTAGTTGATTGTAACCTCCATGACCTGTCAATGACCTCTGTTCTGGTCACCCCAAGTTAGGTTCATCATGAATACAGATATCTGGGACTTATGGCTGGCACACATGTTGCAATAGTCATTACTGAGGGCTTTCAGACACGATATCTTTTAAAAACGAAGAACATGTAATCCTTGAGAAACGCTCAATGCGCCGATGGTGATGGTGACAGACAAATAAAATCAGAAGGCCTACCTGGATTGCAATCTATCCAATGATCCTGTTCCTGAATCTCTAAAAGGGGAGGCATAGGCAAGAAAGATGAGAAATAACTGTTATTCCGCTTACAACAATGATTATCAAGAATCTCAGGATCAGATTAGTTGAGCCATTCAGCAAAACTGTATATGGAACATGACCTAAGCAAGGGCGTTAATCAGTGATTTAAAAAGACATCCCCCCCTCAAAAAAAGTATAAAACCTGCAAAGATGAGAGCAGTTTTTATAATGACATTTGACCTCCGATACATGAGGCATGCTTGGCTGGGCGGTTGGCATGGCAAAGCCTCAGTTTATGTCATTACGGGCCTCGCAGACGACCTTTGATAAAATGTGACCAAAATAGAAATTTTTCTTTCAAATTCAATTTTAAGGCGATTTTCAGACGATCCACTTGGGGTTGTTTTTTTATTTTTTTTATTATTTATTTTGCCTTGAATTTGATTTCATTCTTCTCCACTCTTCCTCTTCATCTTTTTCATCTTCGTCATCATCGTCATCTTTTCCTGAATCTTCGTCTTCTTAATATCATCATCTTCTTCATCTTTTTTTTATCGTCATTTTTTTCATCCTATTCTTCTTTCTTTTCATCATCTACATTATCTTTGTGTTGCTGTTTTTCTTCCTCTTCCACTTCTTCTTTTTCTTTTCTTTTTTTTCTTCTTCCTTTTTTTCTTTTCTTCGTTTACCATAGATGGCCTTTGAAATTTTCTGACAGATACTTCAAGCAGTTTAACAACCATGCAGCCGGTGTACAATTCATTTCCTTCGTCAGCCCAATCACATTTCTTTCAGAGCTTGGGAGAGTTGGTCACTTGAGAGAATGCAATGAGCAGATTCATAATATTGCCCCCGTCATGACCTCTTACAAAATGGAAGGAGTCAAAATGAAATTAAGAGAAGAGATTTTTCGGGAAAACTTTGGTTTCTCATTCTTCTAATGTAACTGTCAACGTCGTCAGAGTTCGGAGTTATTACATGTCACCCTCCTCCGAGCCTTCCAGCAAGTCTTCCAGCAAGCATCTGGTAAGCAACATCCAACGAGAAAGTTCTCGAAAAATCATCATTTAGTAAACATTTTTTTTGCAAGACGTCTTCAAGTCCAAGATCAGTGAGGACAAAGTATATCCGGCTGTACATACGTTGTATGTTTTAAGTCTGTGTGCTTCCAGTCTGTTTTAATTATGCATTTTCATGTGTTGGTTCATTTGTACTGCGTTCTGCGCTCGTTTGTATGTTCGGTTGGTCGTTTGTTCATTTTTTTTAAGAAGAATTCTTTTATTTACCTTTAAGTCTTCCTGTTCTTCGCGTTTCTTTCTGTGAATCTGTCGAAATCACGGACATGGACTATGTTGTTTTGACACAAATACATTTCCCCAGGCCGGTAAATGCACATTTTCAGCGAACCGCTTACCTGTCATTACAATCTCTTTGATATTAAAGAGCTCCCCGCCAAACCATCAATCCATCCGCAGCAATACTTCCGCCAGCAAATAAACCAACGAAAAATAAAATTAACCTTTTTAAACTGCCAATGCTTGGATGGAGCTGTGACGGCCATATTGGTAATTTGTCAGAGCTCCTGGACCTGCCTGCCTATGTTTGGACCGGCGTTCGTGGTCTTCTACAAAGTGTATTCTGATTTGCCAAACCCGCTCCGTTTTATCAGACCACTTTCGTCTTTTTAATCTTCTCGTCATCGCTTTCAGATGTTTAAACCCTGGTTGTTTTTGTTTTCGTTTTTTTTTTCTTTGACCTAGAAAGCCTTTGATGGGCAAGGACGGAAATGGCAATGCCGCTTTGTGAAGAGGATAAGCTTTATGGCCAAGCCCTGGCATGCTGGTGAATAAAGCCAAGATGTTTATTTCAGAAGGATTGTCCTCATGAACGACTGAGTGATTAACCCTTCCTGGTAAAGAAACTATTTCCCAGACGAAGGCATTCCCTTGAAGAGAGGTCTTGCGGGCAAGACAAATGAATAGATTTTCAGAAAATGAAAGACTCGGGAGGCCAATTCGTTTACACAGAATACTTCCTACAGTCTGCTTCTTGATGGAGCCAGTAACTGTGTACTGGTCAAAGTCATTCTTCCTTGTCTTTAGATAATGAAACTCTGGTACTGGCCGATGGTCTCAATAACCAATTTTGGTAGGAATTAGAGTTCTCTAATCTTAGCGAATGGATATATATATATATTGTAAACTCTCGAGTCTTCACTTGCAAAACAATTATCTTTGCATTGTTAAAATGTCACAGTAACCTCAAACCATTCTTTAGTTGACAGTTATAAAAGAATTTTTGCAGTTGTATGCGCAGTGAATTTAAATCTTACAATTTTCATTTTCTATCACGTGTGTGATCGTGCGCGGACATAAAATAGTGGAAGATCAATCGTTATTCCTGCTTTAAATACACTTTTAAGCCGTTTAAATTGGCGAAACGAAAGAACTCAAAAAGGTCCTTGACTTGTTTTTCTTAGACACAGCTGGTTGAAGACCCACCATCACTGAATGATGAGCTAAAAGGATGTCAAGATGCGGAGACATTCAGACCACTTTTAGTTAAAATTTTCTCCACGCTTTGAAGTACATAGAACCAGAGTGGAGTAGAAGAGAAATCTGAGTTATGATTACTTATTTGGAAGACATAACGATGCGAAATTGCTCTTAAGCTGGAGCCATTAAAACTTTTTAGTCACGACCAGAAAACATAAATCCCAAATCGTAACAATTAAACAAAATTGCTGTGGTTCTTCATGGCTTTACATGCTTCCTTTCAAAATTGTTCTGCTTTTTCATGTTGACTTATTGAAAAGCAAGGTCGAGCGAACGCGTGACACTTAATATTGTAAAATAGTCGGGGCAACTATTGGTCCACTCCGCCATTTTGTTGTATCTTACAATGTAGATAAAATTATTTTGTGAATAATTTCTTTCATCGTCGCCTTTGTTCATTTATGTTTTAGCTATAATCGTTTTTACAAACTCTCAGAAAAAACTTTAAAGAAGGATTTATTATCCCTTCAGGCTCTGTCTCCAGACTATGAGCAAGAAAAATCGTTGGACCTCGTGTCGAACCTCAGAAACGCCCTTTCCTCAAGTTTGCAATGAAACAAATCAGGAAAACGATTTGATTCGACTTCAAGGAGAAGGAAATAGTAAAGATCAACTAAAAACGGATTCAAGTAGCTTATTTTCTTCACTCTGTGACCCAGAGATCGGTACGCAGCAGGAAACGGCTCGCAAGAAATTGAGGAAATGAAACTTTGAAGCTTTTGCCAGAGATGGCGATTAACCCTCCTGCCCTAGGAGCACGGCTTTTCTCTCACAGAAATTGCTCCGGTCTTAGCAAATAGAAAAATGAGTATGAAATTGGTTCTAGTGACAGCTGGAAGCCTGAGACGATGTGTACCTGTGTGTATTCTAGTGTACCTGTAGGTGTGTGTGTGTGCACGCGCCTGTGTGAGGTTTATTCATCGAAAACGAGTTTGCTGCCATTTTTCTTCTTCCTTCTTGTCGTAGGAGACGACTCCGTACAGATAAGCCATAATTATTGTAGAATAAAACCATTTTCTTGTGAACCCTCGGCGCTTAACTATCTCCTTGATCTTCATGTTCACCTTCATCCGGGGTCTTTCTCACTCGACACCCATTATGTGGCTATCTCCGGATCATTGTACCCGACTGATTTCGCAAAGCCGAGTTTTGAACACCACCAGTATAATTCAAAAAAGCGACTAGCACTCCATACAAGCAACGAGAATACTACACTGACCTCAGCAAATAAAGTTTTGTTTTTTTTACCGAAGTGAAAAACCATCTCTCCTTTAATTCATTCATTTTTACTTCGTTCTTTTTTTGTGTTCTCTTTTTCATCCTTTTGCTACCTATTTATTTTTATTTATCTGACGGTATAAAACACACAAATTCTTCAATCCCACCGGAATTTGTATCGGTGTGAGTCTGTATGTCTTTCACATTCTGATTCAATAAACTGGTTGAGAAATACCCAGGAGAAACAGACTAAAAAAGAATGTCCTGCGATGAGAAAATATAATTGAAAAAGAAGAAAATCCCTCAGTGCCAGCCAACAGTGTAAAAGTCTTCGTACTGCTTCATCAAAAAAAAAAAAAATAAATAAATAAAGAATAAAGAGAGAGAAAAAAACTGCCATGTGCTGGTAGGAATTCCATGGATGATAGGACCAGCGGCAGGAAGCTGCAAGAGCTGCTGGCAAAAGACACTCGGCTGTCAAGTCTGATAGTTGTCAATAGGGGGCGCCACCAGATCCTGGCGCCCGCTTTCCATGTCCCTGCTGCGCTGTGGACAGCGCAAATTATCCTTCGTTGACGTTTGGAGTGCTTTCCCTTGGCTCATAGGCTGCTCTCATAGCGAGGCTGAGAGCGGCTCCCAGGTCCGATCAATCGTTGCCATCTCCGTCCTCCAGACGTCACAGCAGCAGAGAGGCTGCTTCAGCCACCGCGCGTGCGCACTCGGTCCTGCTCCCTACTTCTCGGGCCACAGGCCAACTTCCGGTTCACTCTGACAGTAATATCTCTCTGTTAAAAGAATGTCAATGTCAGTGGTCTGTTCATCTCTCTTTCACTTGCGGTATCACTGTCTCACCATCATTGTTTATAGCAAAATCTACTTTTGGTTCGTCGAGTTTCCAAATGTTTTCAATGGGAAATATCATGAAGTATTCCACTCTTGACTCATGCTGATTTCTTTGAAATCGATACAATTTTTATTCTTTTCTCTCCTACTTCGGCAACTACAACAGCAACAATTATTTGAAGAACTGATTTGCAATAACTTATCGCTCACCTAAGAAGCTGTTAAATTAACAATTCAAACAACCCAGTAATTCAGAAATCTGAAGCACTTCTTTTCAAATGCAAATTCATTTCAATGTAGTTTGATGTTCCCTTGCAAGCAGATGAAAAGCTGGGTGACATGAACAAGTGGACGAGCTGGGGGACCTTCTCTCTCGGGGGCAAGACAAGCCCTGCTGGCTAAGCTCATCCATGCTCCGTCCCACTGTGTCGCCTCTACGATTGTAACTTCCGGTATCACTTAAGGGATGAAAAGAAGAACATGAAGAAAAAAACACAAAAAAGAGAGAAAAAACAAACAAAAAAGAACAAATTAATAAAAAAGGAAACAAGAAGAGGAATAAAACAAGAATAAGACGAAGAAGTTGCTTTTACAAAAAGATAGACCAAAACAATGGGCAACCGACAACACATATCTAGTGTATTCCAGTAGAAGTAATTTTAGACAGACTTCAGAAGAATGTCAAGGACACGTGGACATTTTATTCGAGAATTGCTGCACACAAGCAAATCCCATTTAGTCATAATTGAAGTAAAGACATAAATACGAGGAAAAAAATCTGCGAACAAAATGTTCCTGCAAGTTAACAAGCAAACTAAGATACTCAACATGAACTTGCTTTGTTGATTTTTTTTGTCCTCAATGCCAAGTGTCCTCGTGGTTTTTTTGACCGAGCATACAAGAACTTTAATCAGAGATTTTAGTCATGATTATGTTAGAGAGTTCAGTAGAGAGGAAGAACAGAGGAGATTATTGAAAGGCACAGTGTCTTCTTTTGTGAGACCAGAGCGGTGGAGACAAAAATGAAGATCATAGATTCGACCCCCACAGGTCGCACACAATCTATACCGCAAAGGTCAAATCGGTAATCTGCGTTTTGATAGGCTGCCACAAGCAAGGTATGGCTCAACATTCTCTCTACCTTGCTTGCCAGTGAAGCCAAAGTCGGAGAAAGCAACAAATCTTCAGTTAATGACTTCATAAACGATCGATGTCTTCCTTTGTCTGGTGGCTTCTGGGATCACTACTAAACCCTCGTAAAATACAGTCGAGCGAGTATACTTCCTTTTTTCTTTGATCTCGAATGTAATAACGGTCAAACTTTTGTAGAATGAAGTGGTCGTTGCTCGTTGTTCCCTGGAAATTTTTAAAATCAATTATTTGCTCGCCCTGTAAAAGTCATTTAATTCATTTTAAGGAAGATAAAGTGGAAGAGTTTTCGAGTGTTTGTCAGTCAGCTATACTCTTGTTGCTCTTGGCGCTCTCCACTATAAGTTTGGGTATTTTAAACAGTTTTAGTTCCTTTCTCACATATAAATATATACATTTTTTTCTTAAATCACATATCCTTTCTTTGAAGAAAATCCTTGTTTTTGCTTCAGACATTTGTGTGCATGCACCTATGTATTTAATCTCTACTACTAGACAGAAAACTTCATTCGCTACAGTTTACCAATCCTTAAACTAGTTTGGAGAAGTATGTTTTGTCCAGGTTTCCAGATGAGCAAGTAAGCTGCAAACAATAAGCAATCTGACAGTGATATCTTTTATTTCTTATTTAATGTAAAAATACCAAAATGCAACTGTAAAGATGGTTCCACATAAGCTGTGATCGTCAAGGTGACAGTCTCAGCCAATGGCCATGTTCTGGCATGCACTCTTTTTCTCATTAGTTTAATTTTTGAACGGCAAGCAAATGAATGTTACATTTCTCAAGAGAGAACTCGTGCTTTCTCTTGGCCAGCGGATACTGGCACCATTATTCTCAGATATATAAGTCAGAGGTGTCCGAAATGGTTTCAGCGTGTCCAATGAACCCACTCCCAATCCACTTAGCTTTCTTCTTCACTATCGCCAGGGATGAAAATGGACTCATTGGTGAATCGATAACTGCTTAATTAATTCTATTTGCTGTTACAGATTTTTTTCATTTAATAAGTGGCTTGCTTGTGATCACAAAACGCTTTCGATGAAGACAAAAGGGGCCGAAGCCAAGAATTAGATGAATGCTTGTGGTATTAATGATCTTTTCTCGTGGTTATTTATTTATTTATTAAAAGTGTTCTTAACTTCTTAGCGTCTATGCATCGGATTAGGGAAAGATAACTCTAACGCACCATTTTCGACAAATTGTGTCCCTTCCCGTGGCGTCGAATCCAAACCATTCAGAGGGCGCAAGGTGAATTTTCTCAGTATCATCTGTATTAAATTTGCTTCTATTTCTTTTTTCTTTTTTTTTCAATTCAAGCAGTAGCATTAGCAGTATAGCGGACTCAAGAGGGTGTCTTCTGAATTGAACTTCCTGAACTCTCTCTCTCTCTCCTTCTCTCTCTTCTTCGGTCTTCCTTCGCTCGATATAGCGATTCTTCAACATTAAAGATTCAATGGCTCAAAGTGTCTTACAAACAGAAGGGAGAAAGTGTAATCCTTGGAGAATTCCCTGCGGTGTTCGACAAGCTCCTTGAGAGAGCGTAAGTACCTGATGCAGCTAATGCATCCTTACCCTCACCTCGCTCGCCTGTCTCCTTTTTCAAAAGTATTCAGTTGAGAAAAGGAAGTGCTGAGCTTAAGCTGGAATAGGCTTGGGAGCGGTGCGATGCTTGTGAAATTCTCATAGCACAGCAGACACTGCTTTTCTTTCTCCTTTTTCTCTCTTCCTTTCTCTCTATCTCGCTCCGCCGCCGCTCTTTGCCTTCATTTTTATCTCTGTCTCTAAAGGATCGTCGATAATGTTGAAAGAACTACGCGACCATCCATGAACAATTCTTTGTTCTTCGGGGTTTTTTCGTTTGATTCAATTCTTCTATCCTTCCGAAACAAAAATGGTTCTTTTTTTAAATAAAAATTCGTGGAGGGTTTTTTTTGCGCCTGCGCGGACACCCCAGACGATTGGAACCTCCCTCAATGGCGGACAAAAAGGTCCTCACTCCAAAACCCATATTCCTTCAAGGGATCTCATGCTGTCAGTCAAGCCATCGATTACTTGGTCCTCTTCACAAACTTTTTTATTTTTCTTTGCCTTTCACGAGCGACATGTATGTAGGTGCAGGACTATTCTGAACTCGTTTGAAGCAATGGAGAGGCAAAAGCTGAAGACTGCATGCTTTATTGTGTATCATGAACATGCTCTACAATGATACCCTCTGAGTTTGAGGGATTTAAAAAAAACTTTTTCATGTCGTCTATTGTTTTTTGTTGTTTTGTTTTTTTGTTTTTTTGTTTTGTTTTGTTTTGTTTTGTTTTGTTTTTTTTTTTTGGGGGGTTGTTTTTTTTTTATCGGGATACCAAGATTTCAAAATACAGTTTGTCTCTACCTACTCCTAATCCTTACTGGCGGCAGAGGTCCAAGAAAAACCTGAATGGTGCGAAGAAGGAGGACATAGGTTTCTTGAACCTCTGCCGCCAATGCCTCAGAAAGATTTCATTTTGTGATTATTGTTCGTCTGATTTTTTTGTCTTCCACTTTTTTCTTGCAGACGAGGCATTTCTTGCCGTGGGAACTTCCTCACATACAGACACCATTCTTCTTGACCTTTTTTCTGTTTCTAGATTTTTGTTATTATTTCCTCTCCTTTTTAATTTTGGAGCAACAATTTTAGCACAGCTTTTTGGAGGAAAATGTCAAACATTGTAACAAAAGATTAAATGTGGGATACAGCTATAAATTGTGTGATTCATTTGGCTGGGAATGTTTACATTTAATAATAATTATAGTCTGAAGAAAATATACAGAAAATATTTTTGGTGTCTATAGAAAACTTTAAACAAATTTAAGACATTGGGTCAAACCTTAGGGGACATTCCAAGAATAGCATCTTTCCAGTGAATAACCCGGTCATGTGATTATTCAAGAAAACCTCTCACATTCACTTGTGACCGCTGTTGTTGTAAAGAAGCTCGTCTCTCTTTCTTTCTCTCTTGATTCCTCCTTACAAACCTAGTTTGCCCTTCTAACCCTTGGGAGAGTTCCTAGAGTATATCCATTCAAGCTTTCCCCTGCAATTTTCTCCTGCTAGTCGGTTCTCATCAAAACTCTGGTATCTCTGGCTGCAGGCAGTGTCTGATGTCTTGAGAAGAGAGACTGAAAGCAAAAGTCAGACACAAACGAAAGAGATAAAGGAAGGGGGAAATGGAAGATAAAGGCAAGGAAGAAAGTCCTCAACTGTTAACTTTCTCACTGTTTATCCATCTTTAGGAAAGAATCCTTTGACGAAGTGTGAACAAAAGTTGAGCAAAGTGGTTAACAGAGACATGTAACACCTTCCCCTTTTCCATTCCCTCTCAAAAATTTCTAAATAACAAAAACAATGTACTTGAAGAGCTTTCACGTGTGTCACTAAGTGCAGTAAAACTGTAAAAAAGTATAAAAATAAAGAAGGAAAGGTAGTAGCAAAGAAAACAAATACATTATCAAATCTCTGCAATCAAGAAAACTTTAATTTTGCCCGATTAGAAAATATCTGTGCAAGAAGCCTTCCATCTTAATTAAAACAGTTTAGACAGTTTCCAAACTTGGAATGTGAACTGTTCATTTTTGATTCCTTCATTACACTTTATAATATGTTAATTCTCTAGTGTAACAGCTAATCTGAGTGCGAAAAGTTTTGGATTTCAGACTGCATGACCTTTTTGACCCTGTGTGTTGACACGAGCAGTCGACTCTTCTCACAGTGAGATTCAAAAGGTTCAGAAGTCTGAAAGTGAATAAGTTTAACAGGGTTTGCACTAGCCTGCTCTCCACAACAGCCTTTAGAAGCTGAAGTGAAACAATTGAATTTACATCTTTTTTTTTCTCTCTTTCTTTTATCTTTGGTGGTGTGCCGCTTCAAAAATTCATTCCCGTCTGGCACTGACACGAGGGGTAGGAATTCTCGGAACTCACTTGAAACCATCTGGGCTTGGCCAAGGTGGAGAAAGGAGAGCTGGTGGCAAAGGGTGTGGAAGGAGATTCCCAGTAGAGAGAGGACTAATGTCATCCCAGCAAGTGCCTGGACCACATCATCTAAGTGACTAGAGTCCATGAAGCATTATTTTTGAAACAATTTTCCATTTCTATTATTCATTGGGGACTAATTGTTTTCGCTTTCTTCACTGGGAAGCCTAAGCCATTTTCTGCTTAGAAACTTTTTTCAGTAACTTTTAATTATTTTTTATAGTTGATTTACATACCTTAATTACTGTAATTTAAAGGATTTTATTTTAAATCTCAGCATACTTGCCTGACCTATTGACAGTACCATCTGAGTGGGTCTCTTGGGGATGCTTGTCTTGCCCTCGTTCCTATGCCATGCATTACACGTGAGAAATTTGTCAGCCGCTTCTTCTCCTTCTCTGGTCTCACCATTTGGAATTGTCTTCCCCTGTTTCTTGGAACTTTTGTCTACGCTCGAAGCTTTTAACTCCCTGCACCAGAACTTGCTTCTGAAAAAACGCATTTCAAAATCCATCGAACTCTTCTGCTCATTCCTCGATTCTTTCTTTCTTGTCTTCGTCTCTGGTTCATGTTCCACAGTGTTGTCTAAGTGCTGTTGTTTGTGTTTGTTTGCTGGGAATTGATCGTGATTCCGTGATACATTTGATAAAGAATAGGAGTGAACTATCTGGTTGAGCTTAAATAATAGATACTGTCTTTAACAAAAATGTGTCTGCTTACAAGTTGCAAGAGAACTGTTTGTTTACAATGATTTCTAAACATTGCTCCTGGATGGTTTATGATGTAAGTCATTGTGCACATTCTTTCCGCAAGTAAATAAAACTGATCTTATTTTGTGGTGTGGCCGAACTTTAAATCTTGGTGATTATTACTCAGATTCAAGAAATAAATACAGTGATTACTAACGTAGGTTTAAGATGATAAAACAACATTTGAAAAAAAGTGATTAAATTATCTACAATATTTCCTTGAACTCAAAGACTTTTAAAACAAAGTCAACAAAAACTCAAACGCAGTTCTGTTCTCAACTCTCCCGAGGACCCTCAAATGTTCACCCAGACTCAAAATGTCCAAGACATCAAATCTCCCTGAAACACTAACATCTTCGTCAATATTCAGGAAGTTTTGTCTAAGTTTGGAGGATCAAGCCAGACTGATGGCCGAGGCTCTTTTTGTCGAGATAATAAATGATTTTTTGAAAGAGGAAGTTACGAGGCCAAGAAGCGGACGAAAGAAATCTTTTAATAAGTGTAGCAGCAGTTTTCCCAAGAGAAAGATGCTGGTTTTGGAGCAATCCTGCCAAGATCAGGCCAACCTCTGGGGACCGCACACCGATGTTCATTGATTGCACAAATGAAGAAATCGTTTTGGGCCAAGTGGCGGGTACGTAAAACGACGGAACGGCTCTTTTGTGGATGGAATTTCTTGCCCCATTAACGGCAGCGAATTGAAGCAATTTGGGAACGGTAAGATCGAGTCAAGATTAAGGCAGAATCGAGACAGTGGGGCATAACTCTGTTTACCGAAGTTTACGATTGTTCAGATCTCAATTGTTCATCGATTCACTTAATCCATTATTCCGACCATGTTTTGATGTTTTATTATGCAAGGGATCGACTCCAAGAAAACCCGGTGTTGTACTCAGTGACGTCACTGGCAGCCACTTGGAGCAAGGTAGCAATCAGGGGCTGGTTGCATAACATGTTTCTAAAACTTTAAACTGTTCTTAAAAAGTAGTAAAGGTTGTTCTTTTTCAGAAATCGATCATAGGCCATTTCAATGTCTTGCACAAGCGTATACACAGTTTTACTGACAGTAAACGAAAGTCTGGCTTCAACTGTTTTATGTTTCTTAAAGCAATGTTAGAATGAAAAAGTTTTTAAATTGTTATACACCGTAAATTTACAGTACAATAGTATAGATAAGTCTCATGGAAACTTGACCTAAGGTCGATTAAATGTTATTACTTAGTTACCTATACTAAACACTTTATTGACAAATAGACAGACATGACTTTCTAATATATATATATCAACAATCATGGGACGTATTTCAATTTCCTCGATTATTTGATTGAAGTAGGAAACCACTATCTTCTTTCTCTTTCAACTTCTTCTCTCGAGTGATGAGCGTTCTTCCGCTCGCATAGGCTCCTGACAATGAATATCTCGGAAATGTTTGCGCTCGGCTCCCAATTGCTCATGTACCCATCGGAATGCTAACTTGTAGCCTCTACAATTTGTGGAGCAGACCGCAAGGCAATTAGCAATCAGAAAATCACGTGACTAGCTTCTTGCAATGCCAATCCCGTCGATCTCGGAGGACTTAAGATGCGATTCCCGAGTCACGTGAGAGTTTTGCATTAAGTGCTCGCGCATGTCAAGTTTGCACGAGATTTCCGCAGACTGTGTCCTTCTGCCAAATTTTTTTTTCTGTTGGAGTCTTGGAGCTGGTTCATCCATGCCTGTCTGATTCAATGAACCTAAATCATACAGTGCTTGTTCAGGTTCGTAGTTATCTAATCTTTTATTGTCTGTTTATCCGCCCTAAGCCCTCTGTCAATATGAAGGTTTGCTTTTTTTGAATAATTATGTCTTACATCTATATTAATCCAAATTACTGCTATTATTTCTTTTCTTCTTTCTTCTGTTTAAAAGCTTTATTCATTGTCCTTCTTTCATTTTGTTATCTTTTGTCTTTATTTTTTATCTCTTTCTGTTTTGTTCTTTTTTCCTTAAAACTTCTGAGGTTTAATCTGAAGTAAGAGCGTGTTTGTGTGTGCATGTGTGTGTGTGTGTGGTTTGCGTATAACTCTTATCTATATTTTTCCATGACAAACCAAAGGCTATGAGTCTGTCCCTTCCCACACTCCCCCATCTCCTCTGCACGACCTTACAGTCACAAAATTTCTTTATTTCATCCGCTCCTCCATTCGTCAGTTTGCTACCTGTCTTCCCCCTTCTACCTTCGGGAGGAGCAGCTCGCGGTGTATTCACTCCCAAATAACAAACATCCTCCTGCTCACTTCTGTCCCTCCAACGGGAAAAAATTTCTTCAATAATTTGACAAACTACTGGAGCGTGTGTCGGTGCTGTGTGTCTCTTACTTTCAAGCCCATGAGATCGATGCCCTCTTTGTATGGAGGAGAAGTTAGATGGGAGGATGGGGAGGGAAGCTTCGTCGAACTTTCTGGTACCTCCATATGTTCTTGTGTGTAGAGAACTGGATTTCAAAGGGATGTACACCGTTAACGAGAGTGGGGTTGAAAGAAGACTGGAATTTCAAAGAAGAAAAAACAGGAGGAAGGAAGTTGTTGCCTTTAGAACTTCTGTCCAACTTATTTTACATGAATAAGTAAACACTTATATTGAGTCTAACACGCATGCGATCAGTTTCAGGAAGTTAACAACCAGTTTCCGTTATTTACTTATCTTTTGTAAAAATTCCAAAGAGATGTGGACAGAAAATTTCAAAAATACTTGCACGAGCAGTAAGAAAGACATATAGACGGCCGTTAGACCACTTTCAAATGTCAGGGGCGGATAATTTGTGCAGATAACGAGGAAAGTTGTCTATTTGTGCTACCCCACCCCTCCCTGGAGTGTCCTTTCAATCGCATATGCATAAAAATTCCGCGCGACGCTTAGTTGCGAGAGAACCCGGATGCGCGGGCATAACTCTGACGCTGACAGAAAGAGTAGCCGTTCGTGGCGCGGTCAGGAGGCGCCTGGCTGGTAAACAAGGTCGGCAGCAGACAAAGTTCACAGCCAGCTCCTCACCTACACCAGAGTTTCACTGTATATTCATCACAATAAACAACTTCCAATCAACATGCTACGTGCCACGTGACTATACCTCTTCGTTTGACATCGAGGGCAGTAGATGCCAGGATGATGGATAAAACATTCTAGAGAGTTCTGCTCACGTAAATCCCGATGTCTCTGTAATTTGCAGCATACTCCCAGCAGGAAAAAGACAAGAAGACGCCTATGGCTTCTCTCCATTATCTCTCCTGTGTACTCATCTAACTGGAAATTACCCTAGAGACCTACATACTCTCGGATATAAGTCAGCGAACGCTCGTGGTAATGAAGCAAGAATGATGTGTACACATGAACAAACGTTGGTGAGGAACGCCAGCCAGGCAGGCAGACAGACAGATAGAAAAGATGGTTAAATGGAGGCAGACAAATAAATTGAGAGAGAGAGATGAACAAAGAGACAAAAAAGACTGGTGGTTACAGAAAAAAAAACCCACAGACGGCAGGTAGATCACCGAGAAGAGACAGTCGAAGGAAGACAACCCTAAGGACGAACCAGAAGCAACAAACGCATCTCCGTGGATTATAAGACGAGATCATCAAAGGGGTTAACCTATTCTTCTGAAGAACAGCATAAACCACTCTAATGATCCCTTCGTGTAATCCACGGTGATGTAGCCTTACAACCCAAGTCCTGCAAAGCTCTTCTTGTGCAGAACAGCATTGTGGGACATTAAAAGATCGATTCGTGTACTTAGAGTCTAAGGGGGTCAGTAATTCCGACAGAAACCATTTTCTCTGAGAATTCCTTCCACGCCGACAGCTTTGCGTAAAAGTAAAAGACTGGTTGATTGTGGGGTATGTCCTAAAATGTGGAAGATGTGGTCCTACCGTCCCTCCACAAGATGTCACGCAGTGCAGGAGAGACAGAAGAGGTTGACCACTAAACACAACTCGCTTTGTCATCCATTGTTGCCATACTCTGAACTCTTTTACTGAGACTTTCAACAGTCGGTCTTCTTCGGTCTGTTTGTCTTGTCCTCTTCTCTGTGCCCCGCATCAGACGGGAGTAACTCTTCTCCTTTTCGAGCCCCACTGTTTGAAATTATCTGCCCCTTTCTCTAGTATCTGTGTCTAAGCTAGCATCCTTGGAATCCGATCTCAAAACCCATCTCTTCAATAAATATCTTGCATGATCAATCTTGCTACTCCGCTCATTTTTCAGTTCTTTATCCTCAGTTCTTTATCTTGTAAAAGTAATCTACAAATTTAATAACTAACATCCTCTTATTCTTATTCATAATAATTTAAAAAAATTTTGTTATTATAATCCTCTACCTGACTGATGTAATCTTATTTGATTTTTTTATATGGGCCACAGCATACTCTGTAAATGCTGCTCTCGTTTTCTCTTTTTCTTTCCTTCTTACTTTCTCTTTCCTCTTCCTCGTTCTTACCACTCTCATATATCATTTTCTTCCTCTTTTTCTTCTTTTCTCTTTCTCTCTCAATGTTCAGCAGGTTACAGCATAGTTTTCTGCTCTTTGTCTTGTCGCCTAAACCTTAGAGAAAGAGTCGGAAAACCAAACATAATGATGTTCAGTTTATCTCTCCTTTTTTTTCTTTTTTTTCCACCTCATAGCATTTTCCAGCTGTTTGCCTTTGCTTTGCCTTCCTAACTCCCATTTCCTTCGAGTATCTTTATGACATCGGTTTATTTTTCATTATCTCCGTTCGAAATACAATTCCTTTATTGTTTTCTATTCATTGAGAACAATAAAACACAGTTACGATGCCGAAGATGTTCCGTCCATACATGACTTGCTAGAAAGTGGGAATATGTCCACAGCATCAGTCTCTCCTCTCGAGACACTAAGCCGCAGACTTCCCCGGTGACCCCCCAGTCAGCATCATCAGAGTAGAACTGTGGTCCCCAGACAAACAGAAAATAGGGAGAGCAGTCATTACATGCACACAATGCACAGCCAGGAGGGCGAAGACGTTGGAGACCCACATGCACAGCCAGTCTTTACACGGTTAACGCAAATCGCGATTAGCTAAACTGTTTAAGCCTTATCCTCTGATTAGCTGTTACCCTTCTACGTGTCGTGCAGCCGGCCCCAGACTGATATTTTCTTGCTACAAAAGGGAAAATATACTTTCAGGAAATGTCCTGAGAGGATAGTTGATCCTGGCCGCAGTAGGATCGTCGGCCAAGTCAGTTCCTGAGCGACGGGAACCGTTAAAACACTAAAAGTACACTAAAAGTACACTAAAGTACACTAAAGACCGCGAGATGGAAGTGCCTGGAAACTTCGACTAAAGTACAGGCACTTAAGGTTTTTGTTCATTGATTTCTACTGTGATGTTCTCTAATTATCTTCCTCACCCGATAGTCCTCCACTTAATATCTTTTTTTCTGAATACCAATTTTGTGCGCATGCGCAGGCTAAAAATAGGAATCATGTCCATGGATGAGCTGCACTCACGAAATCACTAATCTAGGATGATAATTCTTTGCCCTTCATTTTATGAAATACCAGCATCTTTTGTTCTCAAGGGGAAGTACACTGATAAGGAAAACAAAAATATTTTCTTGCTTGAGTGAGCCTCGGGGTTAAGAAAGTTCACGCGATATTTTGTTTGTTTGTCTGCAGCTACCTTTGTTTGCACTATTGACATTAGTGTTGTAGAGAAAAAAGTTTGTAAATAGCTGTGGGATGTAAGCAGCTGCTTCTGTAGACTGTGAACTTTGTCTTCATTTGTAGAATGGTGATGAGGGACAGTCTGAATTATCACTCAGATCCCGGTGAGAAGCCTTCACGCATTAACTAAGCAAAGAAGACAATTAAAACAGACCCAATGAACTAGTGAGAGAACGCACGAACGAACGGATCAACAAACACACAAACAAAATGAATGAATGGAATTCAAATTGCTAAGTTTAGCATGTCTGCAAAGGAGAAGGACTCTGGTGCTTTTACTGAAGTATATCTGAGTAAATGTTTAAGTATCTCCCGAAGCATCTCTTTCCGTCTTCACTCCACAGTTTTTCTTTTCTTCTCTCTATCTCTCTTAATTCTTTACCCTCCAGACATGATGGTGGCTTGCAATGTTGACTCAGAAAATGTACCCCAAGACTTTTATCTGATCAATAGGGACCTTACCATTTGAACAAGAATTGTTCTCTTTGTTTTCCTACCATTACCGACTACTTTGCATGCCATGACCGACCGCCTCTACTCCCATCATTCCATGCTCCTCTTCCATTCGAATAAATTTTTCTTAGGAGGGAAAAAAAAGAAGAAAAATTGGTCTTGGTCCCAACCACATCCCAGCCCTCTCTAACTAAATTTTTTTTTAAAAGTGTTAAATTTTTTCACACATGGCGGTTCCCAGATTTTGGCAATTAATTTTACCGGAACTTCGTCGTTCCAACATGGTGGAACACGTTTATTAGTCTAGTCTGAGACTACCATATATTATTGATAGATAGATAAATAGTATTTCCGATCCGTGGTGCTGTCCTCTGATGTGACACAAGAGTTTTGGGCGGGTGCCGACTGCTCCTCCAGCCACTGCATGTTCTAACCGCTCCGTCAACTTTAACCTTTGGTAAACAATTCACGATTTACGGGCAGCTTTGACATTTTCGCGAGGAGCGAGGGCGCTTGCCAGAAGTTGCCTGGTCTTCACGATTTGCCAAAACAAAGCCCGACAAGCACATCGACATCGGCGTGACATGATTCAGTGGGTGAACAAGACAGTCAGGAAGCCGTGGACCTCCCAATCGACATCGAACACCACGCCTTCTCCTTCCCTCGCATTGTTGGTCTCCTTGAATGTTTTCGGGTCTCAGCTAATTCCCAGAGTTTGGAAGATTTGTCAATATGCTACGCGATGATATATATCTGAGATTGAACGGACTCCACCCGACTTTTTCTTTGCTACCCGTTTCCCTCTTTTCCTTTCATTTTTTTAATTGCTATATTTGAAAAATGTTGGTAAGTACAAGAATAAAAAGGATATGTTGTCTCGGTGATTGATGTTGAAAAAAAATGAATAGGAAACTTCATCAAAAAGCAATAAAAAAAACAAACAACTAACAAACAAATAGTTCCAGATAATTCACACAGACAATGCAGGCAACCGACCATTGCAGTTACCCTTCCTTTCTCTCTAGTCTTTTCTCAATTAATTATTACAAACATTTTTTACCTGTGAGGATATGATCATTGACAACGGTGCAGGTCAGTCTGGTTCATGAGATGCAAGCAGTGATGAACCTTGTTGCTGGGTTTGCTGCTGACAAAGGTAATGATCCATATTTTCTTCCTGTAAAGAGCAGGAATGACAGTATTTAATACGAAGGTGGGTAGATGAGTCGATTCCCTGAACTTTAGGGTGAGGTGAATGTGAAAGTCACTTTTGTCAGCAGTCTGCATTATTGACAAACTGTTGACCATCGCTTTTTGTTCCGAAGACTTCGTCCTGTCAGAAACCACCTGTCGGCATCTTTGTTTCCTCCAAATTCCTTCTTTAACTCATGCCTGCTTCGCTATGGATACATAATATTATAATTAGATTAACCCTAACCCTAACCCATTCCAAATTTGCATCCTAATTCTGTTTCATATAGTTTTATCAAATTAAAAACAAATTAATTAGTTGATCAATAATTTCATCTATCGTCTTAGAAATCCTCTTACAGGTGTCTCCGCTCGTGTCAGTCCTTTCAAGACTTGAAGTAGAAATAAATGTAGAAAAAAATGAGATGGAGACTCCGTGTGGACGAAGACAAAAGTAAAACAGAGTTAGGTGGTAGTCAGTACTACTTTATCTCTTGATGGTCTTTCTCCACCAGCACTGGAACCAGTCAGGAATGGAAGGCGGTCTGGTGCGTGCAACAGAGCTAAATGCAACGAAGCAGAAGAATCAAAAGATTGGGTGATTTGTTTCCTTCAACATCAGTCTACTGAGCCTCGCTTCTGCCCCGAGATTGAAGACAGACATCTTTTGGAAAACGTGTCAGCAGGCGAACCGCAAGGGCGGCTACTCAAACCGGAAGAGCTCCCCCGATGAGTGGTGGCGCCTGCGTCCTTGCGTCACTGACAGAGTGGTGAATTAGAAAGGTGGCGCCACTCGAGATGTCCCAGACTCCATCTTGATATCTGAAATGTCTTCATCGTAGCCTGTTAGACAGCGGCTGTGGTGATGTGGCTGAGCGACTGGGAGGAAAGGACTCGGACATTGACACGTGACTTCGGCGAGGGGTCAGGGAGGAGGAGAAGGGAGGGAGGATGGAAAGGACTCAGACAACAGAAGGATAACAGAAAATCTTCTTACATAGGTCATCAGAGACGGGAAACGAACTGGTGCCGACTTTGCAGAGCCATGACTTTGACAAACTTCTGATGAGATGTTGTAGTCTGGAGATTAGTTTAATGAGGACAGAGCAGCCATAGAAACATCGGGAGGATGAGGACCTTCTTACCTCCTTCCTTGACACTCTGCACTGCCAGGATCCCGGTGTATATAAAGTAAACTTTTTCTGTCTTGTAAAAGTTGAAATAAAAGTTATATATTTGAGTTAAGAGAAAGTAAAAGGATTGGTCTTCGTCTTCATTTTGTTTTGCAATATATATAAAATATTTGTAAAAAAATTACTTTACTGCTCGATATGTGCGCAGTCATTATTTTTATATCATTGACTTGTTTTCCGTTACTCATTTACAGAAATTAATTATTTGGCAAGTGAGTTGGAACTACAAAGTCCTGTAAGAATGAAATTCTTCTTGAACTCGAACTATAACCAACTTTTTTTCTCTCCCACCCCACCCCAACTCCTCGCGTGTGTCTGCCTCCACAGCCGCCACCCAAACTATTTCAAACCACGTGGGCTAAAGTTTATGTGAAAGCTCACTGGACAGGTTAATTGAAATCTAGTCCAGTCCTTTCCTGAAGGGATTCCATTATTGTTACCGCTCCATGACCTCTGCACGGCCATGGTAGGGTGGATGGTCCTCAGCACGTATGGAGGTTCCACGGGTGTGATAGGTGTTAATAGTCTCCGCGCCCAGGCGGCGCTCCGTGTCGCTGGATCCAATTAGGGTGCAGCCGGCGAGAAATTCCCCATCCCACACTGGTCAGCATCATGGTCTCAAGTGCGCATGCGTCCAGACAACAATTCTGGCAGCAAGACGACAAGTTTAACCACAAGTGAAAAAGAAGAGAGAGAGGTGCAGTCGGGGGAGGAGATAGGAAGGAGGAGAGGGAAAAAACTAGGAAGCGAACAAAGTCGAGAACATTGAAAATTCTTTCCTTCTTTAAAAAAAAATCTTTTGAGCCTTTCTTTGAAACCTTAATGATATTAGATCCCACACCGCTATTCCACATGATTGTAGAAATTAATCTTCTTGTTTTGTTGGAGAAAAATATCACTAAAAGCTTCTTAAACCTTTCTGAATTCCTCTAAAAATATTCATCTTGCATTTCCAGGGTTGACCGATGCTAGCTTCCTTATCTGACTTTATAACCCCCTGCATTATTTTCTTTGTTGATAAAAATAAACTCGCAAAGCGTATCATCATCATCATCATCATCATCATCATCATCATCATCATCATCATCATCATCATCAATTATCCTAGCTCTCTCTCTGTTTTTGCCAGCCTCAGCCTTCGTCCCCTGTCTTCCAGGTCTTTCGCAATTTCAAAGAGTGAGTTTGCATGCGTGGATGTATTGTCCTTGTATGCATATGTGTTTGCTCGCGCGTTTCATATTCGTCATCATTTGGATGTGTCGAGGACTCTGTTCCTGCCCCGAGAATCGAACCTGTCTGTCTGTATTGTCTGCACACTGACACTTTATAACTGACGTCCAGAAAATGAAACAGTTCTTTGATTTGTCTGGGCGGCCAACACGATGGCTAAATCCGTCTCTTTGATTTGAGGCCATTGGGGGAGAGGGAGAGGGGACAGCGACAGCAAAATTCCCCTTTTAGAAAGAAAGTCTGATCAAGAAAATCTTTTCATTGAGAACCTCAGGATGCTTCGTCGTGTGAACAAGCTTCGTTGAGCCTCTTTGTTGAGCTTCTTGACTTAACGAGACCTTAAGGTTCAAGACGAGGTAAGCTAATTGAAAAGTTGTTTTACAAGAGTAAAAGAGTGTGTGGCTGTACGCCTCCCATTGATGGGGTGTAAAGGAGGAGGAGGATGAAGGATGTACCTTTCTTCTCCTTTTTGCACTGTGTGTGTATTGTACACCTGTCTACATGCATGGTTAGCATGAAATCATTCTCGTCAAGGCTAGCTATTTTTCTAAGTGTTGCACGATTATTATTTTAACCTATAGAATAACTCTTACACAAATTATCATTAGCCCACGTGCATCCATCTATTTTCAAAGGAAAACTATAGAAAAACCTCGGCAGAAGGTCTCAATCACAGACATCAGCTGCAAGGCGCGTGACCGTTTTGACAAAGCTGCTAATGTGTTTGCCAGTGCGTTCGATTTCATAGAACAATCGACATCCAAAGAAGCAAACTAAAACCTGCGCTGACAACAGTAAAAAGAGACACTTGATATTCTTCCATGGCTTTCAGGTCTGGGACAAGAAGGTCGAGTAGACACGTGTCTATTGTCTGGGAGGTGCCTGATGGAGTTGACGTACTTCTCCTATGGATTTCCCGATGTTGGTCTTGGGTTTCGCAGCCAAAATAGACGAGATATCGGGATAAAAACATCAGGACACGGATATCGGCAAAAGCTCTGTAGGCGTACATTCTCATACGCCCAAAAGTCGATCGACGAAATCGTCGACAACAGTCGATGTACAGCTTACCTGTTCAGGTGAGCTGCTCGCACGTCCCGTGTGTTTGTTCGCTTCGCTAATTTTACCTGCGTGAGCGGTGATACAGTTGGTCGACTCCCCTCACATCCCCTCGATAGGCTAATATCAAGTGAATTGACTGTGAGGGACACATTTACAGATGCTGTGTCGTGGGAAGCTTCTAATGATGTTGGACTGCTTTATCTTCGTATCTTTTTTCCAGGTTTGTGTCTCATGGACTTAGTCGACCCAGGTGTTGAAAATGGGTACCTGAGTCCATGTAGGGTAAAATAAAGGTAAACCAGCAAGGAAGAGGAGGCAGTTACCAACCTCCACAAAAAGCTGGTCTCAGGAAGGTGGGGTCGGTAACACCCGACCCTCCTCCACCCACAGTAAAGTAAAGAGTTAGAGAAAGTCTGTTACTTTTCCTTGACCTGAGGAAGGGTCTGTATATTTTAGTTGTAGATAAAGATTATAGAAAGGTCACTATTAGACATCCCAAGCAACTGTTACCAGCAAAATAAAATGAACCGAAAAGTAGTGTGATGAGAAAAGCTCGTGGCTTCTGTTTCCGTCTGTTACTTTTCAGTTTATTAACAAATAATATGTGTGAGATACCTTTTCATGTATGATACCTGCTATGCATGACACTTTGTGTGTTGCTATGTGTGTATTCTCGAGCTTGTTCATCTCTATATTTGTCTCTTTACTAACCTTTTTCTTCCACCTTCCATTCATTTACTTTCGCAAGTTGTGAACTAAGTGTGTGTTGGGAGGAGAGGTTGTTTGTTTGTGTGTGTGTGTGTCAGTCTCTGTCTGATTGTCTGTATGTCAGTGTGTTTATCTATATGTCTGTCTGTGTGTATGTTCCTCTCTATGTGTTTGTGCGCGCGCGAGGCAAGACATCGATTGATGGAAATTACGAATAAAAGCGACGCAGCGAGGGTTAATCAAGAAAAAATAACCAGAAGAGAGAAATGGTAAAAAAAGGAAAGGAATCCACTGTTTTCCTATTTACCACGCTACAAGAATTCTTGTCACCGGATGTTAGGGGCTCACTTTATGGCTCGGATGTTTTTCCTACTCATCAGAGCGCGGTCTCTCATCCTGCCAAGTGGTCTGTTTCTGGAACCGCCCGCCATTTTGATCAAATTTATCTGCGATTCCATTGATGTTAAGAACTGGTGTCAGCCAAGAAAGTAATCATCAAGTCAGAGAATTGATCATCGGATCGACGACAGTAGTGAGAAAATTACACGGACATTGATGGTGGGACGGAAAAACGAATGACAAAATCAAGACCGGCGGAGTGATTTTTTTTTCTCTCGCTCACAAATAGTTCTTTGCAAAGTATTGTAATTAGTCAACTTTGTTGACAACCATTCCAGTCCAACTTTTCAGTCAGTATCAAAGCCTTAGGGTACTTGGAATTCTAATTAGATAATTTTTCTTGTCGTGAGCTAATCAAAAGGAGTGTCAACCTCGCATGCCGGCAGCATTTTCATCTTTGATAAATTAATAATTTTTGTTATATACCCACTAAACAAATTAAGCTTCCTCCTCTCTCATGTCCTTTTTCTCTTTTTCTTTCTTTCTCTGTCTTTCGTATTTTCTTTCTTCTTTCTTTATCTTTTATATCTCTTTGTCGAGATCCCTTCTTTATTATTTTCAGATTTAATACTTATGATATTTTTATATCTAATTCTTTGTTGTATAGCTTGTGCTTGCTTGGCTGATGATAATAATGTCATCCGATGCTTTTGTCATTGACCTACTTTATTAGTAAATTATTGCCGAGATGGTGAAATTATCTCATTATTCGACTTTGTCTACTTAGTAGGTCAGTAGGTCAGCAGTAGGTGCGTCCGGGCGTCTGTCCACGTGTCGGCGGGAGTGTCTCCTGGCCTTGGAACTTGTTCTTCCCACTGTTGATCGCATTTGCTCCCAGCATGTTATTATTATTTGTACAGCTGGTAATAGTTCTGCCAATACTCGTCAATATTTGCTTTCGCTTCCTTTTTCGCCCTCGTCATCAATATTTTCGGTAGGCAGTTAATTCGATAATTCTCATTTAGTGCCCGCTCAGAAATCGCAGGGTTGTTGTTTATTTGCTCCTGCCAGCGCTCTCCGTCTATCCACCCTTCCCCACGCACCCTGCAGGCTGAATGATGTCACCCGGGCCTGGTGTCGGGTATTTTGACGAACGATCCGCGAGAGCGCGCGCTCTGAGATCGCTGGCAGTCTGTGCACCCGACAAACAGATTTTGTTTGCAGATGCGTTTTCCTCGCAAGAATTGTCCGTTTGATTTCACATATGTAATATTTGGTTTGTAAACTAAAGATTACAGCGGGAGGCCAATAGGAACTGGCACGCCAGTGAGCAAAGATGGTCAGCTTCCATTTTTTCCCCTCACTGAGTTATTATGAATGTCGGGATTATATCACAGGATTGCAATCCTGGACTGCTTGGTATTCAAATAAACCGATAGACAGAATAAAGAAATAATAGCAAAACAAACATGAATGTTCATAAGATAGAATCTTCCTTTCAAGTCATTTAACTCGTCACTTTGTGTGTGATGCAAAGTAGTATCCAAATAAAATATCAAAGGGATGATGATGATGTGTTTGAGGAAGAGAAAAGAGTAAGAGGAGGGAGAGGGAAGTCACGTGATAAAGTCGACAGCCGTGATATCCGTCATCAAAACATCTTCTCGAACAACGAATTTTTTTTTTAATACCAAACATACTACATCACAGACGACTTTGAGTAATGCTGACAGACATTTCTATTACCTGCTGGATAGGTTGGTTGGTTTATTTAGTAGGAAAGTGCTTCAGCCTTGAGGTGATGTTGCACTAAGGGTGAGAAGTAGGGGGAGGAAACGGAGTACCCAAAGAAAATCCCTGTGGACAGGTGTCACTCACAAAGAGAATGTCCCAAGACGAGATCCGAACCCTGAGTTTCTGACTGCAGTGGTGACAAGCGAGTGTTTTAACCACTTCACAACCGGACTCCCATACTGCTGGGTTGGTCAGGGTAGTGGGATACAGAGCGATGACTGATGTTCTTTTTCAAGAACCAGACCCTGACCATGGAGCAAGCAGGCGCTACATACCCTGCCACCGACGATTCCTGCAAAGTTAAAAAAAAATTGTTTCTTTGAATCCACGTCGTTTGTCATTAATCTTTTCCTTTGTCCTCCCGTGTTTTTCTCCTTCTTCTTCTTCTTGTTCTCCCACTCCTCGACTCCCATTCTCTGCATCTCATTATTTATTTATTTCCCTTCCAGTCGAGGTGGGGGACGAGCTCGGCAAACCTGACACACGAGGGGTTAAACGTTCTTTTACATTCTGGAGCTTTAACACCAAACTTACATTTCATGCGTAAGGGAAAAAAGATTAAAGAAAAGACAGGATGAAAATTTAAAAAATAAATTGACATTAACCTGATTGCTGTTGACACTGTGAGGCAGTTCGGGGTTTAAATTCATCTGTAAATTCATTTATAGAAAAAGTTGGCGAATAAAACCTTTGTCCCTGAGTAGCCTCCAGTGCAGTTTCTTTACATTGTAACTGGTTAGATATTCATATTGACAGTTGACACTTTTTAAAACACATTTGAGGATTGTTATTTCGGTGTTTTGTTTATTTGTTTACACACTTGGTTGCTATGTTCCTCTTCATTTTTATTGTTTATTTGCTTGTTTTATTTATTATTTCGCGTGTTTGTGATGCTCCTCTCCATTTAATTCATTCATCAATTCCGTTGTTCATTCACGGTTGTGCTTACAATTAGTCACTAAGTGTATTAAAGGATAACCATAAGGTATTTGTGTAATTTGAAACTATCTCTTGCTCATATTTGAAACATTTACTCAGTCCTTTATATGTACTTTTTTCATTCATTCTTTTTTCTGTTTCCTTTTTATCGATTCTTTCTTTCCGTCTACAGTGTGGTAGTTTTACACATCGGGCTTTCAATAAATCACTCTGAGAAGTTATGGATCTCCTCTCTCTCTCCTTGCCCTCCTTACAATGAAGGTCGGATAACTCGCCATCTGAAAACGATTTGCGCGGTTGCCGTTCTTACTGAGGACATAGATAAGTCATTGTGAATGATGCCCCCTGGCCATAGCTGGCGACCTGATCCCTCAGTCACATGACCTCTCTTGATGCTGGTGACACTAATGTCAGAGTCTTAACATCTTTTATCTGCGTGTTCGTAAGGTCGGGACAAGTTTAATGGCTGCTTTGTCAGGGTCTGAGAGAAATATTTGATGGACATGTACCTTTAGTCCTTATTTATCTCATCTTTGATGCTAGTGCCTCTACTGTCGCAGTCTTAGAGATTTTTCATTCATTCAGACTAGTGCTACTACTTTTCTTGTCCCACTCTTACAAACATCTTTGGAGCAAATGCACGTGCAGGGTATCAGTCCAACCATTCGTAATGCTAGTTCTTTTAAGGTCATAGAAAGTCTTACAGAAAAAATAGAATGTTATGTAGAAATTTTTATACCCGCCGGCATATCGAGTTTAAGAGCTTCAAGAAAATATATCTTGTGTCAAGTTTCTAGTAGCCTCGCTATACTGTCCTCAACATCCAAGATATTTCTTCTGATCTTGAGATTAGTGCCATGTCCTGTCATGTCCAGAAGATTCAGGTATTTCTCCCTCTCTCTCTCTCCTCTCGTCTACTCTACAATATTCTAGAAAACACGGAGCTTGCGAAGATGAACAAGATGCTTCTTTGAGTCCTTCATTGTCATTGCCTGACGTCCTCGAAGATGTAAATCAGATGAAGGGATCAGTAGGCCGTTACTTAAATCTTCTTCCACTTCTTAGACCTCCTCCTCTCAGTTCATCCTTCTCACTTCTTTAGGGTTTTTACCTTTTTAGGTCTAATTTTCTCCCTTTAATATCCTTTTTAAAAACCTTTTTTCCTGGTTTTCTTATTCTCACCTTTAAATTTGTTCCTTTTCCTCGCAAATTCATCTTCTTTTTTCTTATTTCAAACAACCTTTTTCCGTTTTAATTCTTTTGCCACTTCCTTTTCTCTTGTCTTTCTCTCTTTTTCTGACAGTGCCTTTTAGTCAATCTAAGATTAATTTATCCACCCCACCTCTTTCATTTCTGTTTTCTTGTTCCTCCACTCCAAAACTTATCAGAGCTTGAGTCTTCAAAACTGGTAACTGAGTCTTCTTCTTGGGTCTTGTCTGTATACTCTAACTCTTCATTTAACCAATTTTATGCTAATTATTACTTAGTCTGCTCATGTTTTAGGTTTTTCTTTACTTATTCAGCTTTTTACATTGTCACTGATATAAATCATAGTTGGTTGGTTGGCTTAATGACTAGGTTTCTGGCTGGCTGGCTGGATGATTGTAATATAACTAACCGTGAAACCACACACGAGTGCGCATACTAGCATCCACACATATATATATACACACAACACACAATACACACATTCGGCTACCTGCACTCCAATCCTTTAATCATTTATCCTCCGGTAACTCAACGGAAGGTCCCAGCTGACAGGCCTTGGAGTCAGAAGATAATACTTTGGACAAGCTTGCTTTCTCCTCTTTCACAAGCCATTCATACAGCCCGACAAAAAGGAAAAGAAATTCTTGTGAAGCCATTTACTACGCCAGGTACGATCAGGTGCGAGAAGTTTGATCTTCCTAATGACCGTTGCCATGGCCAAACGGTCAGAACAGGTGGGGGAGAGGGACGGGTGCACTCTCTTGACGCACGTGCGCTATTGCTTACAACAGCAGCCACCCCACCAACATCAAAAATTGATCCTTTAACAAACGGACTCCCTCCTGTCGGCCTCCTGTTGTCCACTGAAGAACAAAGCCACACTGGTGCGGTGATGGAAGGGAGGATCATGGTCGACACACCTCCAGGTCATGAAAAATGAAGTTTCTGCCATGGCTTTGTATATTTGGAAAGACAGACAATACTTATGTCCTGGACTTCAGCGAAACTTTTGTCACAATTTTATTTATCCTCAGGAAAGTCAAATATGTTAGAAATGGGCTGTGGGTTTTCTTCGCCAGTGATGACATGGACACTGCACTTAGGCCATGAGGTGAGGGAAGGTGAGGACCAAGACAAAATGGCCACCGAGAGCCGAAATGGAGTTTCAAACGGTCTTTGTACATCCCGATGTTTGATGGTTATGCATACAAACATTGTTTTCACGGTTCGGTGAATAATGTATTACTTCTTTCGAGAAAAAAGCATCTTCTTTGTCTGCAGGTTACCATGGTTCAGAATTTTGTTTTCCCGTTGAAGAGAGGTTACATCTCAGAGAGAGAACTGCTGACAGAGAGAGAATGTATGTGTGTATGTGTATGTGTGTGTGTGCTTTACAAAAAGTGAACTACAATCTTATGTTCTCATAAATCAAGGAAGATAAATCACTCCGCGACTGGTTCAGTAACTGTTACCTAGCAACTACCTGTGAAATCATTGAGAAAGAAATGTTCTTGCTCCTAGTCTCTCCACGTCAGGAGTAAATATAATAAATAAAATGTTTTGTTAAATCAATGATCGTAACTCAACGCACTTGAAAAAAAGCTAACCATAGTACATGGATTATAAGTAAGTCAATACATTCACTTTTTTCTTTGTTCGTTTTTTTCTAGTTGATTTGTTCTTTGTTTCTTTGTTAGTTTCTTTATTTATTGTTTCTTTGTTGGTTTTTAATTTATTGCTTCCTTGTTGGTTTTTTATTTATTTATTGTTTGTTGGTTTCTTTATTTAATGATTTTTTGTCTGTTTTTTGTTGTTGTTGTTGTTGTTGTTTATGTTCTTTATATATTCTCTGTTTTTATTGTTTATTTGTTTCTTTTTTTTTCTTGTGTTCAGAGAAGACATTATTTACAATGAAACCTCGAAGGAGAATTTGTATAGCCGTAGATGATGAACAAAGAGATTCATTTATTAAATGGCTTTCTAGACAGAAAAAATACCGACAGCCGCGATGACTTTCGTAGGCGTTTTTGCCGTCGTCGTCGTCATCGTCATCTGTATACCTAACGGTAAACAAATTGTAAGTTAAAGGAACTCTTTATTAGAAAGTAAGAAAAAAAAGTCAGTGAGCAGGTAACTCCTTCCACATCATGTCTTTGCGGATTGCACGTTCCTTTCGGGATTTCCTCTCTGGATTTTAAAGTTGGGATTTTTTAATCAGAGGAACAAAAGACAATTGCAAAATGATCTCCGTGCCACCTTCCAATAAAAGAATAAAGAGAAGAAAGCAAACAAGTGCACAGCAGCATTACAAACAGTAACTATGGGAGCCTGCCAGTGTGTCCGTTACTATTCTCTGGGGAATGCTCATGTCATGAATGCTAAACATGTTGGGCAGGTCCCCCTCTGCCAGCCTGCCTGCCATTCACCCAGAATTTTCTGTTTGTTAATGCCTCAAACCTCAGAACTTTCTAGAAGGCTTCCTAGTGAATGAAGATTGTACAAGCTAATCGGTCCCGCCCGTCCTTTGCTCTGATGCAAGTGGCTTCTGGCATTCATTTCTTCTTGTCCTCATGAGCTTTATTACATTTGTCGGAGATCGTGACTCCCCGAGATATTGCCAGCCAGGAGTATTCCAATTAACCCTCCCTTTGCTGAGAGTTTGTCTTGGCCATGGGTTCAGAGTTCAGAGATATTTTCAGCTTGGTATGGCTAAATTAATTTACTTTTGTCATTATTTCCTTTGCGATTTCTTTGTTTGTTTGTTTGTTTGTTTTATTTGGTTTGTCGAATTATTTTTTTTTTTTCTCTCTCCTTTGTTATCCTTTTTCTGTTTACTCATCTTTTTCAAACTTCTTTTTGTTTGTTTCTGTCTTGACCTTTGAACTACAAATACTTGAGTGCGTGTTCATTAAGCACTTGAGAGATCGATACCCCGGTGTTAAACTGTGTTACTCGTACGCCAGCAGAGACGATGATCGAGAACAAATTTGAGCCTGGTGTTGTGGCTGGCAGCCATTCACTAGCTCCTACACTCTCGTGACAAAAAGGTGGATGAGGTCTTGGATCAGGGGAGAGGCCAACAGGCGCTTATTTACTCGACTGCCCCCCACTTTATGGAGGCTAGTGGAGACTTTGCCAGGGTGTGTGAGGTGGAGGCCAGCTGATTGTTGGTAGTCTGGTGGCCGAGGGCACGGCAAGAAATCTTGAAAGCCGTTCTGCTCAACGACGTTTGGGGTGACCAGGAAATTGGTTCCAGGCCACAGCACTGGGGACGAAATGTTACCACCCGAGATGACGTATGAACCCTTTTAGTGGGAGCTAGGGTTTGTAGGGGTGTGCCTAGGGTGAGAGCGAGAGCGAACAAGCAAGAGAGTGAGAGAGAGAGAGATCCTACTCATATCCTGGTGGTGGAGTGTATGGGTTCTCTCGATCTTTTCATTACCCTTCCCGCCTCGCACCGCCCTACAGCGACTCACGTCAAAATAACGTGAAGAGACGTAGCGAGGGTCTTGGCTAGGGGCCGACGTGTGTCAGTTGTTTGCAAATCGCCACAAAATCGTGGAAAGAACTGCAGTGCATTAGCTTGGATGAGCGATGCTTCGCATTTCGCGCATTGATCAACCGCTCCAGAAACCGGAAGTGTGCAAAAGTGATGTCCCCTTTAAAGCTTGGGGGGACTGGGGGTAGGAAGGGTGGTTTTTGTTAGGAATATGCGAAATGTGGTTGCAGATATTTTTACTGCAAACATGGTCAGCAGTGGGGAAATCATGGACTTGTTTATCTCTCTCTCTCGACAGACAAAGGAAGTGTGAAGGAAAAATATTCTCCGAATGAAAGGCTTGTAGCAGCAATATTAATGTTTTCGGAGAAGTTTTCTTTGGAAACTTGAGAGGCAAAAGTTGCATGAACATCTAAATGTCGTTTTATCAAACAGATAAGACTTCATGCTTTCAAATGATAATGGAAAAGGGCGGCTTCCATCAAACAGTCAAAATCATCGAAACCGTGCGAGGACATGAGTCAGTCTTCACATGGATGTGCTGGCAAGATGTATTCATATAATTATTGACAGCTAGACACTTATTTTTTTTTATTGTAGTGTAATTAATTAGCAACATGGTAGTCAAACTCACTTCTTGTCCGATTGACCACTCGTTGCATGAGGGCAGGAGTGACTCGGAGGCTGAGGTTTTGAACTTCGGGAAAGGGCGGAGACCAGCAAGTACCCTCCATCCACTTAACCTCGTGATTCACAAAAGGTCGACTTAAAAGTTGATTTCCGTCTGACCTCATGGCGAGGTGGATGTGGTGGTGATGTCTGTCACCAAATTAGATTCTGTGCGATGGAGAACCAGAGAAAAAAAAAAGATGATGTGAATGGATCCTTCTCTAAATGGCAAGTTCATTTGCAAATCTGAAAGCATGCTCGTCTGTGTGTTTGTGCTTGTTTCTTTTTTGTTCCTCTGCCTGTCTGAAGAAGAGACTGGGAGTCATAGAAAGAAAACGGGGAAAAGACAGAAAGGAGAATAAACACTCTTCCGCACGTCACTTAGAGAAATTTTTTTTAACTTTTCATTGATGTTTCTTTCACTGTATTTCTCTTCTCTATCTCTTTCTTAAATCACTCTCACATTCTTAACTTACACATTCTCTCATTTCTTGTCTCACTCTCTTCTATCTCAATCTCATTCTATTTTCTTGTCTCCTTATCTCTTCTTATCTCACTCTTTCTTCGTAATCTTCTCTCTTTCCTTAACTCTCTTTTTTCTTCTCCTCTTCTTCCTTTTACACCAGATTTACTCGTCCACCTTTCCTCCTTTTTTCTTCTCATTTTGTCTTTGTTTCTATTTTTTCTTAATTTCTCCATCCGTCTGTCCATCTGTCCGTCCTTCTCTTGCTGCGTGAAAAAAAAAAATTATTCGTGTTAAGTATTTTTTCTTTCTCTTTCTCACTCTCTCTTTCTCTCCCGCCTTTCTATTACAGATATTTGTCACATAATCGTGCCACCTGTCTGTGTAAGTTGATCTCCTTAAGCAGCCTCCACATCAAAGAGCTCCCTCTGACAGTTTGCCTAAGAGACAAGACCTTAGTCTGTTTGAAAGGAAAGCGGGTGGAATATTACAAACAGTGAAGAAAACATCTACCCAGCGCCTACAGCAGACTGGTGTCCACTCCTGCGACAGTTATTTGTCTAAATACTTTTTTATATCATGTTTGAACTGTTTTCTTCCTCGCTTGCTCGAGCCCACACAACTGCAACACTTTGAAAGGAGTGTGTCCTTAGTCCCGGTGTTTTAGCTGTCAGAACAGTTTAACAAATCACAGACATTTCACTTGCGGGAGAAATTGATCAAAGTATTCTTGTCTACAGCATTTTTTTTCCATGTCCCTTTTTTCTTTTTCTGTATTTAACTTCTTCGACACAGATTTCAGACATTGATGATATTAAATACATTATTTTTACATCCCTTTTCTTATCCTGGTTTTAATTTCTTCGACACAGATTTCAGACATAGATGACATTAAATATATCTTTTGTCAAAAATATCCCTTTTCTCTCAAAAGGTGGGTTTCAGAAAACCAAATTTTCTTGTTCTTCCATCACTTCTTTATACGGTCATTCTTCACCACAAGACCTTGGAGGACACACCATCCATCTTATTATTGAAGCATAGGGAAAATTGTGGGGATGTAGGTGGGGAATAAGTCGGTAGGTGAGGTAGAGGGGGGACACTTTAAGGATGTAGAACTAGTAATCGTTTCCTTCCTGACACCAGGCATGTCTTTGACAACGATGACTGCTCCTCCTACACACCCCAAGCCTCCCCTCGTCAGCAGACGACCCTGTCTTCCTCCACCATGCCAGCAGCCCAGTAATTTGCCAGCAAAGAATGATTCACTTTTATGGCCGCTTCATTCGACATCCATGGGCCATAGGATTGCAGAACGGACACGATGGGTGCTCAGCCATTAACCCTTTAAATTTTACCTCCAGGCTGCATCCCCTTAACTCTTTCCGCTCCGGCATCCTCCAGCAACATCTTCCATGCTCTGTCACTTTGGCTGAGTCTCGTTTGGATGACAAAGGAGACAGACAGCAGAATTAAACTACAAGTCTGTGAAACACGTGGTGAGCATGGAGTCTACAACATGTTCCAGGAATAACCAACCTCTCGTTATATTTGTCTTAAATATAACAAAAAAATAAGTATGTTAGTAGATAGTTGTTGGGAAATGAGAGTCGTTGGTATATTCTCGATTGTCTCGATTCTCATGTTTGAATTTGGTAGCAGACATCATGGTGCTGTTGCTTACAATGTCGTTGTCGTGATTCTGATGTCGATGTCTGACATCTGTTTTTTTTATATATATAATTTGATCTAAAATACTATGATGTACCCACGCAGTCTAGATGTACAGCTTTACAACAAGAAAAGCACGTGCAGTATTGTATTGTACATTTTCATCCATCTGCAATAATGTTGTAAATTCTCTCCCGTCAATTGCGAGATCCGCCGACGGCAACACGGCGCTCGCTCAGTCCTCTAGTGTGGCGCATGCGCCTGAGAGCCATTAGCGGGTGAGTGGAGAACTGCTGTGAGCCCACAGTTCAATGTTCGACTTGCCATGTTTGATGATTTTTTTTTTTTTTCACTTGTCATCTCGACACCTCGCGATCATTTCCAGCTACTGCTTGTCTCGGATACTTGAATACTTGTCGCTGTGCACGTCTGTGCCCCCTCCTGAGATTGAAAGAAGAAAGAGAGAGTGGGGAGAGACAGAATGAAACAAAACTAGAGATGGAGGGGCTTTGATATATGTGTATATGAAAGAGAGTGTATGATCGCCAAATATATTGAAATGAAAAAGTAAAATACAGTTTTAAAGTAAAATCCTATTTGACTGGAAATATATTTTTTTTTATTTTTTTTTTCGTCTGTCCTTCGATTTGTTTATTTTTCTGTCTTTTTTCGCTGTTTTTGTAACAGACATGTAATTTTTTTCTAAGACCAAGGGCATCGTACGCCACAACGAGTAACGCAGTCAAACACATATTCAGACAAACTCTCTTACCATACAATAGGCAAACGACAGGCAGACCAAAGAGTTTTATTTACTGTAGAGCTTAGTGAACAGCATGTGAAACAAAATATTTTGTGGTGCACGAATATGTGTGTGAGAGAAAGAGAGAGAGAGAGGGAGGAAGAAATACAAAGTGAGATATGTTCTTCCAGGTGACAAAAGGTTTCTTTCATAAAAGTGTATTCAAGACTGTCCTTTCTCTTGTCTTTGTTTCAGAATATCTGTGTCTCTACCAACTCGACCCCATCCTTGTGGCTGACACCTCCCTCCCGCTATGTGTGGGGGCCACCTTACATCAGTCCGGCCGGGGGCTACTGGGCGGGTCACGCGCGCTCCAGTCACGTGGCTGCCATGAGGCGGGATGGGGTCAAGGACCTACAGGATGGCGACGGGGAGGCTGACGACAGGATGAGTTCCTTGGAGGAAGTGTCCAGCGCTGAGGATGAGGACGTGTCCAAGAGACAGCTGGATTACGTCGGCATGGGCCTCATCAAGAGGTCAGTTGATGAGGTGGGCTCCGGCCTCATCAAACGACCCATGGATGAAATTGGAATGGGCCTCATCAAACGCCCCATGGATGAGATTGGAATGGGCCTCATCAAACGCCCCATGGATGAGATTGGAATGGGCCTCATCAAACGCCCCATGGATGAGGTTGGAATGGGCCTCATCAAACGACCCATGGATGAGGTTGGAATGGGCCTCATCAAACGACCCATGGATGAAATTGGAATGGGCCTCATCAAACGACCCATGGATGAAGTTGGAATGGGCCTCATCAAACGACCCATGGATGAAATTGGAATGGGCCTCATCAAACGACCCATGGATGAAGTTGGAATGGGCCTCATCAAACGACCCATGGATGAAGTTGGAATGGGCCTCATCAAACGACCCATGGATGAAGTCGGCATGGGGCTCATCAAACGACCCATGGACGAAGTTGGAATGGGCCTCATCAAACGACCCATGGATGAAGTCGGCATGGGCCTCATCAAACGACCCATGGACGAAGTTGGAATGGGACTAATTAAAAGACAAATGGATGAAGTTGGATCCGGGCTCATCAAACGACCCATGGATGAAGTCGGCATGGGGCTCATTAAACGACCCATGGATGAAGTCGGCATGGGACTCATCAAAAGACCAATGGACGAAGTCGGTATGGGACTCATCAAAAGACCAATGGACGAAGTCGGCATGGGCTCATCAAGAAAGGCCTAGACAGCATCGGAGCCGGGTTAATCAAGAAGGACTCCGTGGACAGCATAGGGATGGGTCTAATCAAGCGAGGCCTCGACCACATCGGAGCCGGCCTCATCAAGAAGGACAGCTTCGAGGGCGTAGACCTGGAGGTCATCAAGCGAGGCCTGGACTCAGTGGGTTCAGGGCTCGTCAAAAAGGGCTTCGATACCGTTGGGATGGGGCTCATCAAGCGAGGCCTCGACCACATCGGCGCAGGGCTCATAAAAAAAGACAGAAGCGATGGTCTGGACACTGTTGGCATGGGACTTATCAAGAAAGGTTTGGACCATCTCGGCTCCGGGCTCATAAAACGTGGCATCGATACAGTCGGGATGGGGCTTATCAAAAGGGGCTGGATCAAATCGGCGCGGGCATCATCAAAAACCACAAAGATGGGGCACAGGCCAGCAAAGACACCCACAAGGAAATTCAAGTCGAAAGCAAGAGGCTTGACGAAGTCGGATCAGGACTTGTTAAAAAAAGTCAAGAGAAAGTGGATATTGCTCCGGCTGAGAAGGATTTTGACACGAGTGAGGAAGAGAAGAGGGCCTTGGACTATGTTGGTATGGGACTCATTAAACGCGAAGCTAAGGCGTAAAGCAAGGATGCAGGCCGGAACTTGCACAGACATACAGTCCTGTCGACTGTCATCCAAATCGTTTACACAACCTAGAACAGTTTGTTTTGAGCACAAACGCGGTCGTCATACCAGGCTAAGTCTTTGTACAGGGCAAGCTACCTTGCCATAATAAAGTTCATATTTTTAAAACAAACACTATTTTTATTGCAGATCTTTTGAGCCCAATTCATTTCATATTTGACAAAGCAGGATTGACTAATCGTTTTGTAAAACTGTCTTAACATGGCACTCGTAAGATGGTGAACATCTTACATCGTTGATATCAATTAAAAAAATTATTTAAGAAACCTGGCAAAAAACAAGCGATGTTGCTTAAAAGATTTCACATGTTTTGTACAATTTCATAAACATATCCTCTGCCTAGGACTCCATTGTTTATATCTACAATAAGTTCAATGTCTAATCAACTTCCAAATACCGGATGCTGTTTTCAAATATCCATAACAACGGGAAATGGATTGTCGATATTGCGTTCAAGTCTTTCAGTTTGGGTAAATTATTTTTCTGAGTTGTATATCTTATATCTCCTTGTTTTTTGCTGCAAACTATTCAAATGGTGCAACACTACTCACATCCGGCAACGACTCAAGTGTCGATCGTTAATGTCAAGATCACATTTCATTGCAGCTTCTGGTCTAGTGCTTCCGTCGAATTATTTCCATTTCTTGAATTGCATGAAGGATTTTTTTTTTTTGTTGTTGCTGTTGTTGTTGATGCCTTTAACTTTTGATCAACGTTTACAGAGCTTTCTATTGCTAAAGTCATTTTGCTCATTTAGACATTGCTGCTTCTTTGGTCTTGAGTGTATTGGAGTGATTATCTATTAGTTGTCAGTGTTTTAGGAACCCGCAAATCAAGCGAGAGCGAAACGCACACTTTGTTTTAGAAAGGTTTGGACATCAGGTCTGTCACTGCAGCCACCTGTGCTCACCTGTACGAGGACCAAACAGAATAATCGCACTAATGTCGTACGCACACCTCTACGCACAAACAGTGCAGCAAGTGTAAACCTTTGACAAACATAGAGAAGACAAGTGTAAACCTTTGACAAACATACAGAAGACAAGTGTAAACCTTTTGACAAACATACAGAAGGCAAGTTAAACCTTTGACAAACATAGAGAAGGCAAGTGTTAACCTTTGACAAACTTAGCATAAGCTAGTGACAGATGTTGACACAAGAAGTCTGCCAATTGTGTAAAATGTGAAGAAAGTCATGTTACACACTTTGTGAAGGGAACAAGACTGAATAGAGTTCTTAGTGGGGGTCACAAGGTTGGCTGCTTGATCTTGTCCTGTTTTAAAATAAATCTTGCCACTTATTTTCATCCAGTTTGCTTCGCTAACCATGAACGATGATCACTTGTTGTTCGCCGCTTTTACTCACTCCTTTACAGTTCAGACACCTACAGAAAATAAAAAATCGAGTGTTTTCCACGTTTCTATATAATGTACATCACATCCTGTAGTCACTAAGGACAAAGGACAATCACTTTGAACACAGCAACATGATTTACCGTATAGTCATTCTTCATTGTGTTTATTTCAAGATCTTCATTTTAATATTTCTGTTTAGAACTAAAATTCGCTTTTGTATTCTTGTGTCTCTATTTTACTTGAAAATCAACTGCCTTGGGCATTTTCTTGTATACAAAAATAGGACCCAAAACATCTAGCGTGGTAATCGAGAAGAAAAGGAAAACAACAAAAGTTCATCACTAATCTGAAAACATCGTTCTTTAAACAGAAACACATTCAGTATATTTTTCACTGTTACAACGAATGTTCTAGATAAGAAGGATTTGTTAATTGCACTTAATACCCACTTGTTTCTCACCTGTGCTTGAAAATATAATAAATTATTCAGAAATCCCCGATGTTTTAAGACAGGATTGACTCTTTTTGAGGAAAACGCCAACAAGAAGAATTAGTGTTATCATTCAGTGTTGCCAGTCTGTGTTACGAAAATAAAATCTGAGGAACATATACTGCCTTTGCTGTTTATGTATAGTACAAGTTTTGGGATGTTGATATAGATTCTGCCTATTTTCTTTCTAATCTTTGTCTATCGCTGTCCTGCGATTTTCTGCGATTAATGTTCGATGACACTTAGCGACTTTTTATAAAAGAGCGACATTTGCAGGGAGCAGTGTTCAGTGAATATGGTGTTGAGGAAGAACCCAGATAGCATTTAAACATTTTATAAACCTTAACAAATGGTCGAGAACCCTTTTGTGAATGTTTATAAAATGTTATTAGGGCAGTGGCCACTGAGATCACAGTACTCAGGGAATGTCTGAAATAAATGTGCTTTCAGAATAAAATACTAGAACACAGACTTTTTACATTGTAAACTTTCATGTCGGTCATAGACTGTTCTAGTCGTATTGCTAGAGCAATAATTAAAGAAGTAATTTTCAGAGTCAAAAAAAGTTCATGTAATGTCAGAGGATAATGACATGCTCAGGCAATAATGAGTCGGCCTACTCAAACAAAAGATTACCAATGCTAAATGTTACAAGAGAATTTAAAAAACTTTTGGCATGAGATTGCACCACATTACATGACACAATGAGACATACATAATCTAACCTAACATATTACCAGAAATCGTAAAGACTGGGGTTTTTTTTCAAAAGTTTGACTTTATTCTCCACATCGAATCTTGATTAAGCAGACTCTGCTTTTAATGATATTCCCGAACTAGTTGCATAATTATAACTACAAATTTCGGACTTCTTAACATGTCCTTTGTTGCACTTAAAAATTACCCATGTCACCCTGTCATGATCGGAAATTTTGATAGGCACTTTCTGTGGACATTTGCAAGGAAAAGGAGACATGGATGTTCTTGAAAGAGAGACCTGAAGGGTCATTTTAATGACGGTAAACATTCAGTTGAAAATAGTGAAATCATTAGTAAGTTCTCTGAGGAAAAAAAACATCTCTTTTTAATGAAATAAAACTAGAACAATTCAATTTTAATGTTTAGAAACTTAATCAGAATCAACATATTGACTTCATCTAGGTTTGAGAGTGTGCAGAAATTCCTTTTAATTCTTTTCACTGGTTTTATTTAAACCTTTAACCTTAAAAATTCACAAACATTTTGCTTCTGTTTTCTCTCTGTCTATCTCTCTTTGAGACACACACACACAGTACCTGTGACAAAGAAAGTAAGCTAATAAAAGAAGGTAAAGGTCATCCTCTAACCTTTTCATGTCTTTGGGTGGGCGCCAGCTTTTGCTTGAGGGCGGTGCCCATTCTCTCCCTTTCCCAGCCCCCTAAGGAGTCAAGTACCCATTCCCACCACCTGAATCGACTGGGGAAAGTTTGCTGAGAGGCTGAATTCCATAGTTAAAAGAATAATAGACATCACTAAACACGCATTTCAAAGTTTAGGCTTACAATCTAGTGAAGATAACTCTTTCACGTTTCTCCTAAGTAGTAAGAAGAGTAGTCTCCCATGGATATATAGCCACCTTATACTGAGGTTACGAATATTCTATCATTTTCTTGATTTTAATATTTGCATGTGCGCACACCACACACACACACATGCACGCGTGAAAGGATATTTATATGAATAAATATTCCTTTAGTCCAATACTTAAGCAGCCTCAACCCTCTCCGTCTGTGTATTGGCAGTCGATACAAGAAGACAACATGGTATACATATGACATGAAATATGACTAGCTCACCTCACCTAAGTGCCAGTGACAGATCTGACGCACCGCACGCAGCCACACGTGAAGTGGGAGTGGTAACGAGGGGGTTTAGTCCATGTGATGGCACACAAACCACTCAACAATATTTCTGACTTTATCCCAGAGAGAGAGAAAGATTTACAAGAGAGGCTACAACGGAAAACGCTTTAATGCGTATGAACATTAAGACACAAAGAAAACAGAGAGCTGCGGTTCTTTTTGATTTTTTTTCTTACAATATATATATATTCATCGTGAATATCCAGAGCTGATACTGTCGGATTGTCAGGTGCAAACTTTCGCTGCCCACCTGCATACAAAGCTTTCCAACCCCGTGAAAACGGTCGCCATGACAAGGGACTGTGCCTTAGTCAAGACATGATGGAGTCGACGATGTCTTCACTCTGGTCTCCTAATATTAGCACACATGCAGCCCAGACATTTAACAACATCACTAATGAACAAAAATAAAACGTCAGCAGCTATCAGTTAAAATTATTTTATTTCTCATGCAGGTTCATAAAAACAGAAAACAAGACACTTTACTGACACGTTAGGAAAACAAATAACTTTGAAGACGTACTGTGAATATAGTTTTTTTTAATTCATTAGCTTTTATCTGTTTATCACACATGACCCACGCAATCAAGGATTCGTACCCATCGCATTACAAAACACAGTTGCACACCATATTCTGAATTTAAATTTCTTCTAAGAATCAAATGTATTAAGGAAGTCAGTTCAAATAAACAGTGGACAACACAATGTTACAGCTGCGTGAGCTAAAATTGTTTCAAATAAGACAAAATTCAGTGCGAGTAAGTATGTTTTCCACACACATTGGTGGATATTATTTGCTATTGAAATAACAAATACACGAATGTATGATGGCCCAGCCCTGTCCACGCGGCGAGGGACTGGAAGGCTGGGGTGGGGAGTCAGCCTAGCGCCGTCCTCCATAAATCATTGTACAAGGAACAGAACGATATATAGAAATTAGGGAAGCCAATTAAGACAGTTAAAGCAAACATTTTTAGGTTCAAAGCACATCCCTAGTAACTCGAGTGTAAACGCAAATGGCAACAATTATCACAAAAAACTCAGATTACAAGCAAGCTTCTCGTCAAGTGTTCTGCCACTTGGTCTAACTAATGAGTTTCTCCCATTGCCCCCCAAACCCGTCTTCCTCTCATCTCCGATCATATCAAAACTTTGGAAGAGAGCTGTGTAATAAACACTCAGTAAAGGCTCCAGTTACCAGATGGAAGGTCCTCATTAAGGTCTTTTTTTGCGCACATTTCACAACAGGTCCTTCACAAGGTTTGATAATCATCTTTCTTGGAAAAAACAAAGTTTTGCTTTCTGTTTGATTTGTATATAAGTTCGCGAACAAAGTACTGAGCATTCCAAGCAACCCTTATTAGTTTACAGTTTACTGGCGGTCTCTTTGTCTCAGAACTCTTGTTTAATCAGTGAGCAAAGCTTGCATTACAATCGACCACAAGCAAAGATACTTCTGTGTTTAACACCCAAAACAATTTTTGGTTATCTCAGAATATTGTGAAAGAAAAAGCATTTTCTGAAAGCCAGCAAGACCATGAGGCTAACATTGCTGACGACCATCGTCCTTTCCTTTTTCTGTCAAGGTAAGAGAAGACATTCTATTACACTGGTAGAGAAAATCGACTTAAAGATTAGTATGAATCCACTCTTGTTAATTTGAAACTTGCCAAATAGCATAATCAAAACATTTTATTTAATGATTTCATATGGTGATTTACAGAATAAACGCACTCTATGAGACAGTACCTTATATTTTTCACGAGATATTTTTGGCACTTTATACCAGTTAAATGAGGTTCATCAATTTAGCGTGTGACTCACAAATGTAGATGAATAGTTAGAGGAATACAATGTAGAAGAAAATCAAATGTTCACATTTTGTCTGAGGTTAAGATTCTAAGATCTTTTCTTAATAGCTTAAAGTCTGACAGAGATTTTTGTTTACCTAAGAAAAGAGATAAATTTACTTCAATAAAGTTAGTTCTGCTCAAAATTGTTCCTAAAACATAGTCTAGATACTATTTATAAAAGCTAGGTGAATACCTTTCTTACACCATCTTTCTCAAGATACAGTTTAGTTTAGAGGAGTTCCTCCACTAACTGGCGTTCCTTCTATGGATCAGTCTTAGAGAAACAGTCTGATGATGTTACTTATCAAGATACACAAGCACAGAAAAAGGATAAAAACATATACCAAATGCTAGGAATATGCGGAGAGGAGTCGTTAGGTATGAGTAAAATTAATTGTAAAATATTTATAATGAAGGAAAACAGTAGCACACACTCTAGCTTTCAGTATGTGTCTGTATGCGTTCCATGGCAAGTATAAGTGACTAGCATAAATGGTTTTTATTGTGATTTTAATGGTAATAATAATATTATTATTGACAGTCTTTGTCTTAGCTCTTTGATGCTCTTTGCTTTATTATAAACACATTTACAGTTCAGATTACGAGCTTTATAGTAGCCAGACTAGAAGAGTTAATATCAAAGTAAATGTTTATATCTCTTTTTCTACTACAGCACATTAGAAGACAATTAAATACCAATGTACAATTTACTTAACTATAATAATAACATTCTTCTACACTCACTTCCACTTTTTCTATCTCGCATGCACTCTCTCCCTTTCTCACAAACACAGAAATGCAAACTTCCACTTTCATGAAACTTGTTTTCTCTTCCAGGAGTAAACTCTTTTGAGTGGATCTCTGACCTCCAAGATGGCGCTGGCGTCTACGCGTGTGTAGATGACACAGTCACCATGAGCTGGCGGTACGCGGTGCAGGAGGGAGAAGTGGTTGACGATGTCAAGTGGTACTTTGACCCAGGAAACAACAACCGTACAGCTATCGCCGCCATCGTTGAAAACCGCTTTTTCCACCTCTCCTCCTCTAACTCTAAGAGACTCCACCATGTACCGGAAGCAGGACTGACGCTGACCTCTGTCACCGGAAGAGATAACGGACAATACTCGGTGGCGGTGACTGTTCAGAACTCATCATGTTTCACTACACACACGCGCACTGTGTCTCTTGTAGTAGCAGAAGGCAAGAACTTGTAGTCCTTGGTGTCTAACATTTCTTTCTCTCCATCTTTTATTTACCGTTAATCTTAGTGTGAATGCCTTCAAGGTATATATTTTGCTTTATTTCTGTCACATTTTTTCTTTCTTTTAGTCCCTCTGAACTATTTTTCCATTCCGTTGTTTTTAATAATGATATCTTTAAGTAAAATATGTATGTGTATGAATATATATGTGTGTGCGCGCGCGTTTGAGTACATGCAAACATATGTCATCTAGTGTCTTAGTGGACCCTTCTCTATTCTTTTCCTTTCTCAGTGTACTTCATGTTATACAACTTGTTAACTCAAATTACTGTGATTCATATTTAACATAAAAACATTTTTTTAAAGTAGCTTTAAAAAATTACGACTGCTACTTTTTAAAGCTTCTGTCCTAATAATGCAAAAAGTAAAGTGCTGGTATCAGAAACAAGTGTTTTACATTAATAAAAAAAATGAAGCATCATGAAATTTAAAAAAAATACATGTCGGATATCATACAGATATCATAAAGAATGAAAACAAATCTTGTAGTTACCCTAAAATACAGTATTAGCCAGTTCCTATGATGTTTATATTTTGTATTTACTGTGTCCTAATCACTTATTTAAGAGGCCCTGGTTGACCACAGCAAGGCTCTGAAAGCACAACAAGAGCGTTTGACGGTCCACGACAACAAGACTGGTCAGCTGCACGTGCAGCTGTCGTGTGGAGATTACATCTTCACTGGACACCCGCCTGTCTCTGTGGAATGGACGGTGTGTACAACTTGATAAATTGATAGATAAAATGAGTAAACAGATGTTCTAGATAGGTAGTCTTTTTTAACACATATCAAGAAAGAACTAATGAAAGAATCTAGTTTCCTTATTAATAATGTTTTTTATTTGTTGGACAGTTCCCTTCTGGTGAAACAAAACTTGTCTCAACGCACATCGACGGTAAATTTTTTCTGACCTTGCCCAACCCCGTGGAGGGAGGTAACTACACGTGTCGCCTGTCCTCCAAGTTACCGCCCGTGTCGTGCCTACCCCACAATGCCAGTGTGCTTGCGGTCTCTTCAGTGTCTATAGACGAGGTGAAAGCGAGGCTGTCACTACTGGAAGGCGAACAAAAGATAATGACTGATAAAATAAAGATTCTGATAGAAATGGATCGGAATCTCACCGGTAAGCTAACATTATTCTTAAGAGCACGATTTTAGTAGACCTTATGACAAAACAAACAAACAAAAACAAACAAACAAAACAACAAACTCTTAAAGCATTTATTGCAGCCAAAGTAACTGATTAACAAAATTGATTGAAATATCTCCAATATACTTATTTTTGGAATTATAGGAAAAAAATTCTTAGGCTAATTTCGTCATGTTTATATGATCACAACTGTAATTTCTTGAGAATTGCAATCGTACTTTAGGTTGATACTGAAAAATAATTTTGTTCTTTACATGCCCGTTTTTTTTATGTTTCTAGAGCTTTGGTCCAAGAAGGTCATGTTTGACGCCAGTGGAAGTGGAAACAATGTATATATTAGTTCCGGACAGCGCGTGGTGTTTGATCAAATGAGAAGAAATGAAGGAGATGCCTACAATCCAGCTACAGGAGTGTTTACTGTCCCTTTTAATGGGACTTACTTCTTTGTGCTCACCGCAGCCACAACCCAGCACTATAGTCCAGCATCATTGTATTTAACTGACAATGGCTCCACATTCTGTCACGTGCAAACTCAAACTGTTGCAGTAAGCTGTGTTGCCACAGTGTACCGAGCAAAGGGTCAACAGGTGTGGGTGAGTAGTCCTGGAACCTCTCATTTAAATTTTCGTTTCAGTTCTTTCGTTGGCTTTTCCTTACACCTTGACATCCCATAACAAAGATTTGGCTCTTTTTCCCCCTCCCACTAAATTACCAAGAGTGTTTAACTGTACAACTAAAATTAGGTCCAAATGCTGAATCTGAAGGCAAAATAAATGTTTTGAATAGCTGCTTTTCACACAGAAATTGTCAGATTTTACTGTATAATTAGTTATTCTTACACCGGAAAAATTAATTAAGTAAGAAATTAAGTAGACTTGAATTAGCTTAGAGGAAAACTTTAGCTAGAGCAGAGGTAAACATTTGAATGGAAAGGACAATGATATATCATTATTTCTCACGCAGAAATATGAAGCTATACGGGGACCAAATATAAAATGTTGCATTCTTAAAATCACTACTAAACCCTGTGAAATTCAAAATTAGCTTCTACATTTAAAACAAAAGGGTTAGCATATAGAAGATTTTAAAAGGTTTGTAATATACAAGGGACTCAAGTAAAGTAGTAAAATATAAAGTTTGATATTGTTGTATTTTAACAATTAGGCAACACCCGTCTGATGGTCTTATAATTTGTTATTAATTTGGCCTTATCTACTCCGCAATGATTAAGCAAAGCAAAGCATAATTTAAGAACATGTTAATAACACTGTCACTGCAATTAGTATTTAGTTTTCTAGTTTCTTGCTTATTAATAAGTTTTTATGCTCCAGTCAGCATAAAAGTTTTGTAAGATAGGCACATCGTTAATTCAATTTATGGATGTCCGTATCAATATAACCATGAGGTATCATTGTGTTTTCATGAACCAGAATGTTTAAAGTTCAGAATTTTACACACACACACACACACACACACACACACACACACACACACACACACACACACACACACACACACACACACACACACACACACACACACACACACACACACACACACACACACACACACACACACACACACATAAATGTTTCCAGGCTAATAATGTCTTCCCTGTAAAGATCCTTAACAAATAGTGAACTTTTTAATAAAATAATAAGTTTTATATACCATGTCTACAAACGATTTCGTTTAATTTTCGTCCCTGTATTCATTGTATGACTAGAGATATGCGTGAATATGACACAGATATTTCTGTTCCACTAGAACATAGGTCTTTGATCACCAAATAATTAAAAATACTGAAAAGCGTATTTTTTCTTTTAATAAAACATTGTACACTTTTCATAATCTTTGTAAGCACTGAATTTAAAGTTTTTATATTTATCTCTGCATATCACTTTAAGGTTTGTAAGTTTTTTAAATGTTAGATTACATAAAGAAAATTTTTCTTTAACATTATTATCACATATGCTTTTGGTGCAAACGCGTCTTTATATTATTTTCGTAATTAGCTTATTTGTATTAAACCATTTATATTTCTCAAACTCCATTTTGTGTCTCATATGTTGCATATGTGTTGGAAGACAATTTGTTTATATAATTTAAATTCAGCTACATATTTTTTGTCTGACATACTCATTTCATGAAAATGATTATAAAAGTTTGTTATTATTTTACTGTATAACATCAACTATGTTTCTGATATCTGTAAACAAGCTACACAAACAAAAGTTCTACTCTACACTCTTAGTGTTAATTTCTCAACTACCTACTGACTAAACTGAGAGAAATCTGGTTTTATTAATTTTACCCATTAAACATAGAGAATACTAATTTCCGGAGTATAGCTGTAATTATTTATTATTGTTTACTACTGTGTCATTCAGGCTAAAAAATTTTGACACGCCTCAGTGTTTGTTTAGTCTTACTGTTATAAAATATTGAAAATCTCTAGAATTTATACTCTTTATTTTATTTACACAACAGTCGCCGGCTAAAAGCATGTATGTACAAACAGTGTTTAAACATTCTTGTTAAGTGAATGTCTGAGATTTGTTAATTTTTGTACAATTTTTGTCATTTTTGTTTTGTCTGTACTTGATTAGCGACGATGTAAAGTGTTGTGATAGAGCGCTGTGTTTATTTATTGTTGTTGTCGTTGTTGCTCATACTGCAACTACGTTTAGGGCATGGCTACGATAAAGTAACTGCTATGATATATAGCATTTTCAAAGTAAAACATTACGGATTTTGAATTAAAAGTTAAAACAACGAAATTATTCAAAGTTCTAAAATTTTTAAAAATGTCAACAACAACAACAGCAACAACAACATAAATGTGGCGTTGATGTAATCACCAGTTTGTCAGTTAATATCGAGTTTTATTTTCCTTGCTACTGTAGTTATCTATCGCTCGTTCTCTCTAACACACCTCCATACACTGACATGTTAATTTATCGTCCTTTCTTTGTTGATTAATTGCATGTACACTGAGTGCACAGGTATCAATTAATTGTTTGTGCGTCTCTAAAAGCAATACAGGCCGAACTTTCAAAATTCAACAAAGATATTAATCGTTGTGTTCTTTTGATTATTTTACAAGTTCTGTAAATGTTACTACAAATTTGGACAATGTGACTTTACTGATTTGGTTGCAGTATTTTTTCTAAGTGGAAGAAAATTTACAGATAACCACTTTGACTTCAACAGATAAGTAAATAAACTAATGATTCTCTTCATCTAACTAGTTAACTAGGTTGAAACTAATCTACCTAAAAAGTTAATACGTGTTAGTGAGAAACGGTAAATTCCGTAGACTACTATTTGTGTTTTTGTGTGACTAGTAAATGTTTGTTCATGACCGACTACTGCTTACTGAGTACTTGTATCTACGCTTGACATTTGATGGCTAGTTTCATAGTTTCCTTTCGGTTCGAACAAAAGTTTAACAACTAATAAAACCATACACAGACTAAGCTCGCTCGGCTTTCATAAGAAGCAGCGACGACAGGTCTGACAACATCAAGAAGACAGAGGTAGTAATGCCGGACAACAAACAAGAAGCCCAACTACATCTACATGGGGAATGTATTACAGAGGCTGACAGCTTTCCCTAGCTTGGCAGCATAGTCAGCAAAGATGGAGGTGAAGATAAAGAAGATAAAAAAAAGCCAGGCTTGCATTCCACACTCTGCGACCCATGTGGAGCACCAAACGATTTGTATCTTCAACACCAAAGTCTGTTTATTGCTAAATTAAGATTTCTATTAAAAGAAATTGTTAATGTGGAAAGAGACTAGCGAATTAGTATTTTTTATTTCCCCTCTAAAGGGGCACAACTTATTTTAAAGCATATTAAAGTGTTTGTTGTGTATAATCTTTAAGAAGGGAGTCTACTGTGCATGTCATACGTCTTTTTGCTTGGTTACCTCCCTTGTCATGCTGTACAGGAGAATGAGCATTAAAAACTTAAAATATCTCTACTGGAAGATGAATGGAAGATAGTTTAAAAAAATACGCCTTTTATCAAAGATGATTTCGGACAGTATTTTCCATAAGAAATCATCACTGAATATAGTCTAATATTAAGAAAATTGTAGCAAATGAATTTCTCTATGTAAAGCAGAGTAAAGTGAAGAAAAATGCACGAAGCATAACAGAAAGCAGTTATTTTAGGCAATTTTGAATGTTTTAATGATGGTAGATATATTTATGTGCTGTACAATCTTTTGATAAATTTGAATTCACAGTCATGAACCATACAATAAAATTAAAAAAAAGTAGAGAATTAGACACAGAGACACATTGTGTCAAGATCAAGCAAGCATTTCAGCTACTGAGACTAATCGTCTATACATGTCAGCTATAATGAGATGAAGCATACGAACACTTCAGCTGTTGTGAGATAGAACTTACAAACATGTAACCAATAGTTACATAAAACTTACAAGCATCCCGCCTTGAATGTATTAGCTATAATATTACAAAGCATACAAAGCTGTTAGCTTTAATGAAACATGTCTGTATGATAAAATAAACCTTACAAACATGTCAGCTATTGTGATATGAATTCGCCAGCTATGATAAGATCTAATTGTCAAAAAACTAATAGACACTATCATTCCACATGAATATACAATGATTTACCCATTACCAGTTTGTTGTCTTAATTTTTTTTGAAGGGGGTAAACTCTGTAAAAAAATTTCTAAAAAATTATCTTTCCTGGTAATATATATACAGCCCTTTTATCTTCCATCATGCTGACATGTCACTATCACTAAATCATTATACAAGAACTGACATCAGTCCACCCGTGTTATCAAGGTGAGGAAAGTCAAGAAAGCAAACATTTACAGGTTCACAAATCATCGCCGGTAGCTGAAGTGACAAACAATGACAATTATCATTAACAAGACTCAGATTACAAGTCAGCGGCTCGTAACCTGCTGCGCCACCTGTTGAGTTGCCTCCCATGACCCCAAGCCCGGTATTCCACTCCACCAGAGGGACATGAGTCACAGCATAATACCAACAATGACAGCTTTATAATACAGGAAAGCTTCCAACCACTAAGTGCAAGGTTCATTGTGATCTCACTCAATCCCCTGCGTGCCACGACAGGTCCTTCACAAAGTTAAACAATCGTCTTTCTTGGAAAAAAAACAGTTTTACTTTCTGTTTGAGTTTATATAGTCTCGTGAACATTGCGCATTGGAATAACCCTTGGTTGTTTGTGGTGTCTGCCTCGTTGCCTTAGAGGTCTGTTGTTCAAAACCTTCAAGCAGTGACAAAAACTGACATTAATTTCAACCATTTTCTTAGGGACGTTTGTGTTTAAGAGTCAAGACAGTTTCTTGCTCGCCGAATCTTGGTAAAGGAGTTTAGAATTTTCGGAGACCCGGCAAGATCATGAGGCAAACATTGTTGACGACCATTGTTCTTTTGATTTTCTGTCGAGGTAAGAGAAGACACATTATTACACTGTTAGAGAAATGCATTTTAATGATTATTATGATTCTACTCATGCTAATTGTAAACATGTCAAATTCCGTTACCTCAAAACATTATTTTTAACGATTTAATATGGCGAGCTTTATGAGATCGGCATTGTTCACCAAGAAGCCAAACTCTATGAGACAGTGTTTTACACTTTTCAGATGTTCTTGCACTTATAAAAGTATGAGGAAAATGAGGTTCAACAATTATGCGAGTGATCCATAAATGTAGACGAATAGCTAGAAGAATGCAATGTAGAAGTTCATCTTATCTATGATGTTAGAATTTTAAATCTTCTCATACCTGAAGTCTGACAGAATAGAGACTTTTGCTTACCTAATACGAAAGATAAATGTAAAGAACTAGTAAGGCGCAAAATTGTTCATAAAGCAGAGTCTAGATAGTATTTATTTAAAATAACGTAGTGAGTACTTTCCCTCCATCTTTCTCAGAATACAGTTCGATTTAGTTCGTTCGTCCAAAAGGATTAGGTGTTAGTGAAAAGATGATAGGAGTATGTACGAGGAGTCGCTAGGAATGAGTAGAAAAGAATAGAATTGTAGAAATAACATCCAAGATTTTTGCTAAAGGAAGAAAGTAGTACACACTTGTGGTATATCAACATGCCTTCCTCAGCAACTAAACGCGAAATGACCAGCGCACTCGGTGCACCTCATGCTGAGACAACTCAGGGCATGTGACTGAATTAAGACTGTTGTAGACTGCTGGCAGATATGTGCCCTAGGTCTCTATCAGATTGGTATGCATGTGTAAATAGTGTAAATAAATCCTTTTAAAATATTCGTGAACTTCTTAGTGCGAATGAAACCTGTCTTATCCTCTGCACCCAACACACGAACAAAGCAGGTGTGACACACGGTGTATACAGGATGAGACAGGGTGGTGAGCCAACCTGTGGCTGAGCGACTAACCCCAGGAACAACTTTTGTTATTCACATTTGACAGATAAACAAGGTCTTTTGTCCAAGGTCAGTTATTTGCGGGTGTGTACTAGATTTAAAAATAGCACAAAAAACAATGACGCGAGGAAAAATAAGGGTAGGTGAGTACACCGATGAGTAAGAGCTAGTCTATAAAAAAATCTCCTTGATAACTTAGAGAAAAGTAAGTTTCGAGGCGTTATGACTTCGAAAACAAATTTGCACGTTCGATGTATTCCGAATAAGAAAATAACTTTGCTCTATCTGTACTATTGCATATTTTAAAATCAACGATGGTAATGTGTGGTTTTTATTTGATGGTAATTATCCTAATATTAATAACAGTCTTTGTCTTTGTCGTTTGATGACATTCATGTCCGTAATTATGAACACATTTACAATAATACTTCAGCTTGAGAGCTCTATGGTAGTGGGAACTATAAGAGTTAATATTAAAATAAATTTTGTAACTTTTTCTCACGTTCAGGAGTAAACTCTTTTGAGTGGATCTCTGACCTCCAAGATGGCGCTGACATCTACGCGTGTGTAGACGACACAGTCACCATGAGCTGGCGGTACGCGGTACAGGAGGGAGAAGTGGTTGAGGATGTCAAGTGGTACTTTGACCCAGGAAACAACAGCCGTACAGCTATCGCCGCCGTCGTCGAAAATCTCTTTTTCCCTCTGTCTTCCTCTTACTCTAACAGACTATACTATGCACCGGAAGAAGGAATTACACTGACCCTTGTCACCGGAAGAGACAGCGGACAATACTCGGTGGCGGTGACTGTCCTCAACTCATCATATTTCGCCACGCACATGCGCACTGTGTCTCTTGTAGTAGCAGAAGGCAAGATCTTGTAGTTCTTGGTGTCTAACATTTCTTTCTCTCCGTCTCTTATTTACCGTTAATCTCAGTGTTAATGCCTTCAATGTATTCTCTGTATCTCTCTGTCGTATCTCCTATTTCTTTCAGTCCTTCTGAACTATTTCTCCAACCTTTTTACATTACATATTTTAGTGAAATGTACACGTTTAAATACATATGTTCTCTCACTAGTACGTATATGCAAGCTATCTTTTAGTATATATGTTTTAGTGGGTGTTTCTCTTTTTTTTCCTCTGTGTATTTCCAGTTAATTACTCTTTTCTCTAAATACAACTTCATAAAGCACTTTAGTGTGATTCATATTCATTGTTTCTGTTGCTTTAAAATATCGATAACAAAATATTGACCCTTTTGTTGTTAAGTATGTACCCTGATAACACGAGATGTAATATGTTGATATCAGACACAAATATTTTCAAAAATCCCAAAACAATATCAAACATTATACAATTCAATAAAATTAAACTAAGTGTAGGAAATCATTCAGAATAATAAAAAGTACCTATCGGAACCATAAAATACAATATTAGCCAGTTCGTATGATGTTCATATTTTGTATTTACTGTGTCCAAATCACTTATTTAAGAGGTCCTGGTTGACCACAGCAAGGCTCTGAAAGCACAACAAGAGCGTTTGACGGTCCACGACAACAAGACTGGTCAGCTGCACGTGCAGCTGTCGTGTGGAGATTACATCTTCACTGGACACCCGCCTGTCTCTGTGGAATGGACGGTGTGTACAACCTGATAAATGGATGGAGGAATGAGTAGACAGATTATGGTGTTGTAGATAAGCAGTCATTAATACAGAGCTAGAGAGAAAGCGTGAGAAAAATATGAAATTTAAGCTTAGAAGTAAGCTTCGAATTGGCAGTAATATTCAGTATTAGTAATAATGATTCTTATTTGTTGAACAGTTTCCATCTGGTGACACACAACTTGTTTCAACGCACATCGACGGTAAATTTTTTCTGACCTTGCCCAACCCTGTGGAGGGAGGTAACTACACGTGTCGCTTGTGGTCCAAGTTACCGCCCGTGTCGTGCCTACCCCACAATGCCAGTGTGCTTGAAGTCTCTTCAGTGACTGTGGACGAGGTGAAGGTGAGGCTGTCACTACTGGAAGGCGAGCAGGAGATGTTAAAGACAGATAAACAAGAGATGATGACAGAAATGGACAGACTGAGAGAGGAGAACCAGAACCTCACGGAAATCATCAACTCTCAACAGAGATACTTCCTTGGTATGATGAAAGTATTCTTAAGAACAGGATTTTAGTAAAACTAATGACAAACCATAAAACTTTTTCAAGAAAATCATGAGGTCAAAGTGACCGCTTAGCAAAATTTACACTGTGTGTAACTAGCTTCACTAATTTATTTGTTATGTTGCTGGACAACCATGTTCTACCTTTACTACTTATTCCTGGAAATGTATTACACGATATTTATTTATTTGATTATGAAAAAAATATTCTTAAGTAAATTTAGTCTTTTATGCCACATGATATTTAAAATGTAATGTCTACAAATTTCTAAGAGAACGCTAGGTTGATGCTGAAAAATAATCTTGTTTTTTATTGCCCGTTTTTTTATGTTTCTAGAACTTGGCTCCAAGAATGTCATGTTTGACGGCCGTTTAAGCCAAGGCAGTTTATATGTTAACTTCGGACAGCGCGTGGTGTTTTCTCAAGCTAGAAGAAATGAAGGAAATGCCTACAATACAGCTACAGGAGTGTTTACTGCCCCCTTTAATGGGACTTACTTCTTTGTACTCACAGCAGCCCACACATACAACGATTATGGCTCATCATTATCAGCAACATTGTCTTTAACTGACAATGGCTCCACATTCTGTCAAGTTCAAACTAAAACTGCAAATGTTGCAGTAAACTGTGTAGCCACAGTGTACCGAACACAGGGAGAACAGGTGTGGGTGAGTAGTCCTGAAACCTTTACATTATATGGTTCTTACTGTTCTTTCGTCGGCGTCTCCTTGCACTCTGGCCTCCCATAATACAGACTTGACCTTCTTGTTCTGAATAATCACTGCAGTGACTCTTTTTTCTTTTAAAAAAAAAAAATGAAACAAACAACAAATTACCGGCTTGAAATTGTGTCCAAATGCTGAATCTGAAGGCAAAATAAATGTTTTTAATATATGCATTTTTCAGAGAAAAAGCCAGCTTTTAATATATATTTAGTTATTCTCAGATTGCAAATAGGATTAAGTAGACTTGCTTGGGTTAGGTTTGAACTGGCTTGAAAGAAAACTTCAGTTAGAAAGGAAGTAAACCGTTGGAGGGTAAAGCTTATGATAAATCACTGTTTCTCACAAAGAAATATGAAAACATAACGACACTGAAAACGAGTTTAATTTTTTTTAATCACCACAAAACCCTGTCAAATACAAAATTAATTGCTGCAATTAAAACAAACGGTAAAGGTAGGCATACAAACGATTGTAAGGAGTATGTAAGATACAAATAGCTGAGTAAAGTAATAAAAGTAATAAAAGGACATAAAAAGAACACATGCAAGTTTGTTTAGTTTTATCAATAGCCAGCACCCGTCTGACAATTGTAAGATTTATTAAGAGCAAGGCATCATCCCTTACACAATGATTAAAGATAAAACATAGCTTAAGAACATGTTCATCATACTGCCAGTATAAATAGCATCCAAGTTATGTGTTTTGTGGTTATTATTGGGTTTTTGTAACCTGTCTACAGAGTCTAAACACAATAATTGTGCAAGAAATATGTACGGACTTATGTATCAATATAACCATGAGGTTTATCATGTTTCTGTGAATCAGAATGTTTGAAGTTTAGATGGCAGACTTTACACACACACCAAATGACCATCTTTAATAATCCCAATAGGCAGTTTGAACAAGAAAAATGTTCTCTGTGACATAGTAAAAACAGAGTTTATTGCTGGTAAACCTCGCTGAACATCACACACACACACAAAAACACACACACAAACACACACAAAGACACACACACAAACACACATTGACTTCAGTATGTTGCTCCATAGCTAACATGTTTTCTTCTTTTGTAAACTTCCTTAACAAACGATATTCCTTTTCATAACTGTAAAGACTTAGTTGTATGATTAGAGACATGCATAAATACAAGAGAGTTTGAAACACTGTACCAATGTAATTAAAGCAGTTGAAAAGGTTTGATATTTATCTCTGTCTTTTTTTAATTTTGGCATTCATCAGTACAGTTTTCAATAATATTATCTTCACATTTGCAATTGATGCAAGTTATTAAATATTATAATGTTATACAGATTATTTGAAATAAACCATTTTGATTTGCCAAATTCATTATTGTGTGTGTCATCTGTTGCTTATGTATTTACTCCTGTGTGTGTTAAATGTCTGTGTGAGTATATATTCCTGCCCTTGTGAGCAAAAGAAAAATTTCTGTCTTGGGTCTCCTCGACAGACAATAAAGTCTGATTTGATTTGATTTGAAAGACACAATTTTAAAATATATATCAGAAATTCTACTGGGTATGTTTTGCCAGAGATATTCATTCTCATGAAAATGATGGTTTAAAAGTATCATGATGCTGTTGATTAAGATCCATCCTGGTCACTGCCACTGTCGTCGTGATTCTGATGTCGATGTCTGACATCTGTTTTTTTTTTTTTTTAATTTGAGCTAATGTACTATGATGTACCCACGAAGTTTAGATGTACAGCTTTACAACAAGAAAAGCACGTGCAGTATTGTACACTTTCATCCATCTGCAATAATGTCGTAAATTCTCTCCCGTCGATTGCGAGATCCGCCGACGGCAACATGGCGCTCGCTCCGTCCTCGAGTGTGGCGCATGCGCCTGAGAGCCATTAGTGAGGGAGGGGAGAACTGCTGTGAGCCCACAGTTCAATGTTCCACTTGCCATGTTTGATGATTTTTTGTTTTCACTTCTCATCTCGACACCTCGCGATCATTTCCAGCTACTGCTTGTCTCGGATACTTGAATACTTGCGAGTGTCGCTGTGCACGTCTGTGCCCCCTCCTGAGATTGAAAGAAGAAAGAGAGAGTGGGGAGAGGCAGAATGAAACGAAAAAAGAGATGGAGGGGCTTTGATATATGTGTATATGAAAGAGAGTGTATGATCGCCAAATATATTGAAATGAAAAATTAAAATACAGTTTTAAGCAAAATACTATTGACTGGATTTTTCTTTTTCTTTTATTTATTTTTTTCGTCTGTCCTTCTATTTGTTTATTTTTCTATCTTTTTTTCCTGTTATTGTAACAGACATGTATTTTTTTTTTCCTAAGACCAAGGACATCGTCCACACCACCACCTCATACACGAGTAACACATTCAAACACATATTCAGGCAAACTATCTTACCATACAATAGGCAAACGACAGACAGACTAAAAGAATTTTATTTTCTGTATAGCTTAGTGGACAACATGTGAAACAAAATATTTTGTGGTGCACGAATGTGTGTGTGTGTGAGAGAGAGAGAGGGAGAAATACAAAATGAGATATGCTCTTCCAGGTGACAAAAGGTTTCTTTCACAAAAATGTCTTAAAGACTGTTATTTCTCTTGTCTTTGTTTCAGAATATCTGTGTCTCTACCAACTCGACCCCATCCGTTGTGGCTGACACCTCCCTCCCGCTATGTGTGGGGGCCACCTTACATCAGTCCGGCCGGGGGGCGTATCTTTTTTTCTTGAACAGCGAAGCAGCTTCGGAAGCCTTCGGAACTTCGGAAGCCTTCGGAAGCGTGACGTCAGCGACCTTGCACACTTCCCTTCTAAGCCAACCTCCGCTTCACTCTTTGACAGCTATGAAACTTGTTCTGGGGGACTAACTCTACAACTTTTAAATACTGTGAAGGGTGGCATAAAATTCCATAGTTAAAAGAATAATAGACATCACTAAACACGCATTTCAAAGTTTAGGCTTACAATCCAGTGGAGATAACTCTTTCACCTTTCTCCTCAGTAGTAAGAAGAGTAGTCTCCCATGGACTTATAGCCCCTTATACTGAGGTTACGAATATTCTATCATCTTCTTGATTTTAATATTTGCACGTGCGCACACCACACACACACACACATATGCACGCTTGAAAAAATATTTATATGAATAAATATTCCTTTAGTCCAATACTTGAGCAGCCTCAACCCTCTCTGTCTTGGCAGTATATTATACAAGAAGACAACATGGTATAAATAAATATGACATGACACCTCGCCTAAGTGCCAGTGACAGATCTGACGCACCGCACGCAGCCACACGTGAAGGGGGAGGGGTAACGAGGGGCTTAGTTCATGGGATGGCACACAAACCGCTCAACAATATTTCTGATTTTATCCCAGAGAGAGAGAAAGATTTTCAAGAGAGTCTACAACGGAAAACGCTTTAATGCGTATGAACATCAAGACACAAAGACAGCGAAGAGCTGCGGTTCCTTTTGATTTTTTTTTTCTTACAATATATATATGTATGAAAAGCCTTGACATTTGCATGAAAAGTTAGCTTGTTGTCGATAAATGCATGGACTGAGACATAGTTTTAAAACCTTTGTTTTGACTGTAAGATTTGTAATTGGTGCAAACATTCATCGTGAATATCCAGAGCTGATACTGTCGGATTGTCAGGTGCAAACTTTCGCTGCCCACCTGTATACAAAGCTATCCAACCCCGTGAAAGCTGTCGCCATGGACAAGGGAATGGTCCTTAGTCAAGACATGATGAACTCGACGATGTCTTCACTCTGGTCTCCTAATATTAGCACACATGCAGCCCAGACATTTAGCAGTCATACGGAAAGTCAGGCGACGATGCCAATCGATTTGTAAAGAAACTTTTTAATGACAAATTAACACGTATAACGATAAAAATTCCTTACTTTGACAATAAAGCAATTGCAAACTTATCCCCCACTTTTTTTACCCATTGTCTTTGTGGGAGGGAGGATCAATACAGGAGGGAAAGGTGGAGAGGTAACACTAGAGAGCTCGGCACAGCACTTAGGTGGTCCACATGCTAAAAGTTACATAAAAAGACAGAACCTTCCGACGAATACATGTAGTCCATTCCGCAAATTGAACCGTTACAGTCGGATAGGTTTTATCAGGTCATAGTCAGGCTTGGTGTGGTCTGAGGGAGGGAGGGCACTTGGAAAAAACCTGAATGAATAAGTTTGTCATAGCTTTTGTGTGGAAGGAAGGAATGTCACAAAGAATTGTTCTTTACGGTTTTGGGCATTGTCGCTTGAATTTCCGAAAGACTGCTAAATGTTTGGGCTGCGTGTGTGCTCGGGTATGTCAGTCCGGGGGCTGGGGCAATACCAAGTGGGTAAATATTATCATGCATCGTCTGGGTAGCTTCGTCTCTCTAATCTGTGACTAAATAGTAGAGCTAGCAACATCACTAATGAACGAAAATAAAACGTCAGCAGCTATCTGTTAAAATTATTTTATTTCTCATGCAGGTTCATAAAAACAGAAAACAAGACACTTTACTGACACGTTAGCAAAACAAATAACTTTGAAGACTTACTGTGAATATAGTTTGTTTTTAATTCATTAGCTTTTATATGTTTATCACACATGACCCACGCAATCAAGGATTCGTACCCATCGCATTACAAAACACAGTTGCACACCATATTCTGAATTTAAATTTCTTCTAAGAATCAAATGTATTGAGGAAGTCAGTTTAAAGAAACAGTGGACAACACAATGTTACAGCTGCGTGAGCTAAAATTGTTTCAAATAAGACAAAATTCAGTGCGAGTAAGTATGTTTCCGTACACATTGGTGGATTTTATTTGCTATTGAAATAACAAATACACGAATGTATGATGGCACCAGCCCTGTCCACGCGGCGAGGGGCTGGAAGGCTGGGGTGGGGAGTTAGTCCAGGGGCTGGGGCAGTACCAAGTGGGTAAATATTATCAGGCATTGTCTGGGTAGCTTCGTCTCTTTAATCTGTGATTAAATTGTAGAGTTACCAACATCACTAATGAAAAGTAATAAAACGTCAGCAGCTATCTGTTAAAAGTTTTTTATTTATCATGCCAGTTTATAAAAACAAAAAACAAGACACTTTACTGAAACGTTCTCAAAATAATTAAGTTTGCAGACATACTGTGTTTTTTTTATCCATTAGCTTTTATTGTAAATTTGTTTATTTCTAAATTTCCTTCTTAAGAACAGTTGTAAGTTTTAGAAACACGCTGTCCACCCAGTCTCACCCACATATACATATGGTCAGTTGGTGGCCACAACAAGGTACAGGGCGATAAAAATAAGTGTCTCTTCGACTCTTGTTAATCTGTATTTCTTATTAAGGTATAATCAAAAATATTGTACAGCGGTATGTGCATCATCGCATAGACTAACCCGCCTATAACACCCTTCACTTCAGACCCCGTGTGGTGAGTCAGATCGGTCACCGGCTTCCTACAAGCACATGATGGAACAGTCCTACCAATGAGAGGAGGGGGCTGATGGCAAGTGGGGGCATAAAGGCAGGGCTGGGGATTCTGGCATGGCACCGCACCCTCGCCAGGTCCAGAGCACCACCCTGGCTGGAAGGCAGGGCTGGGGATTCTGGCATGGCACCGCACCCTCGCCAGGTCCAGAGCACCACCCTGGCTGGAAGGCAGGGCTGGGGATTCTGGCATGGCACCGCACCCTCGCCAGGTCCAGAGCACCACCCTGGCTGGAAGGCAGGGCTGGGGATTCTGGCATGGCACCGCACCCTCGCCAGGTCCAGAGCACCACCCTGGCTGGAAGGCAGGGCTGGGGATTCTGGCATGGCACCGCACCCTCGCCAGGTCCAGAGCACCACCCTGGCTGGAAGGCAGGGCTGGGGATTCTGGCATGGCACCGCACCCTCGCCAGGTCCAGAGCACCACCCTGGCTGGAAGGCAGGGCTGGGGATTCTGGCATGGCACCGCACCTCGCCAGGTTGGCTCTTGGCGGCTCTTGGCGGCTCTTGGCGGCTCTTGGCGGCTCTTGGCGGCTCTTGGCGGCTCTTGGCGGCTCTTGGCGGCTCTTGGCGGCTCTTGGCGGCTCTTGGCGGCTCTTGGCGGCTCTTGGCGGCTCTTGGCGGCTCTTGGCGGCTCTTGGCGGCTCTTGGCGGCTCTTGGCGGCTCTTGGCGGCTCTTGGCGGCTCTTGGCGGCTCTTGGCGGCTCTTGGCGGCTCTTGGCGGCTCTTGGCGGCTCTTGGCGGCTCTTGGCGGCTCTTGGCGGCTCTTGGCGGCTCTTGGCGGCTCTTGGCGGCTCTTGGCGGCTCTTGGCGGCTCTTGGCGGCTCTTGGCGGCTCTTGGCGGCTCTTGGCGGCTCTTGGCGGCTCTTGGCGGCTCTTGGCGGCTCTTGCGGCTCTTGGCGGCTCTTGGCGGCTCTTGGCGGCTCTTGGCGGCTCTTGGCGGCTCTTGGCGGCTCTTGGCGGCTCTTGGCGGCTCTTGGCGGCTCTTGGCGGCTCTTGGCGGCTCTTGGCGGCTCTTGGCGGCTCTTGGCGGCTCTTGGCGGCTCTTGGCGGCTCTTGGCGGCTCTTGGCGGCTCTTGGCGGCTCTTGGCGGCTCTTGGCGGCTCTTGGCGGCTCTTGGCGGCTCTTGGCGGCTCTTGGCGGCTCTTGGCGGCTCTTGGCGGCTCTTGGCGGCTCTTGGCGGCTCTTGGCGGCTCTTGGCGGCTCTTGGCGGCTCTTGGCGGCTCTTGGCGGCTCTTGGCGGCTCTTGGCGGCTCTTGGCGGCTCTTGGCGGCTCTTGGCGGCTCTTGGCGGCTCTTGGCGGCTCTTGGCGGCTCTTGGCGGCTCTTGGCGGCTCTTGGCGGCTCTTGGCGGCTCTTGGCGGCTCTTGGCGGCTCTTGGCGGCTCTTGGCGGCTCTTGGCGGCTCTTGGCGGCTCTTGGCGGCTCTTGGCGGCTCTTGGCGGCTCTTGGCGGCTCTTGGCGGCTCTTGGCGGCTCTTGGCGGCTCTTGGCGGCTCTTGGCGGCTCTTGGCGGCTCTTGGCGGCTCTTGGCGGCTCTTGGCTGCTCTTGGCTGCTCTTGGCTGCTCTTGGCTGCTCTTGGCTGCTCTTGGCTGCTCTTGGCTGCTCTTGGCTGCTCTTGGCTGCTCTTGGCTGCTCTTGGCTGCTCTTGGCTGCTCTTCGCTGCTCTTCGCTGCTCTTCGCTGCTCTTCGCTCTATGAATAACCAGTATGAACAATAAACCACCACCACCACCACCAATTAACAACACTCATCACTCATCACCCTTAATCATCAACATTCATCAACAACGACCATCAACAACTCTTAATAACCACCAAGAACAACCATCAACAGCAATCATCATCATCATCATCAATTATCAACAACAATTATCAACATCAACCATCAACAACAACCATCAGCAACTCAACAACTATCAACAACTTACATCAATTGACAACATTTATTTATAAGTAACAATTCTATCAGCTTCCCCTTTCTTGGCAATGTCTAAGCTGTCAGCTTGTTTCTTTGCTCTACTTTCCTCATTTCTATCATAACGACCGACACTGTGCATTATGTATGTAGTCACAGCTTTACCTTCTAATTCTATCATTTCGCCTTCTTTCTACATGAGATCACATCACATACTAGTGGCGGTCCATGCTGCACACAAAGATAGCAAAAAATAATAAAATAAAATCACCTCAAATTATCTCACAAATACAGTCGGGACAGAAATGTATTCACAGCATCAAAACTTGCCTTCACAATGATTCGCAAAATAAAAGAAGGAATAAAATTATCTAAGTCAACTACAGATGTAAACACAGGTGTAAGCCCTAGTTCATTCAAGGCTAGTCTGGAAACAACTATACTCAATACTCAATACTCAATCATCAATCAAAGCAGTCAGTGTACAAACATCTCACATCCAAATCTCAGTAAACACAATAAAGCCCACAATGGCAATGTCTCTCTAGAGATGCAATAAACACAAACAATCCTAAATAGCAAAGAATCAGATTCTTTAAATGTAATAATGTGAACACTACTTATCAAGATTTAAAGTTCAATATAGGTTTCAGGAACAGCCAACAATTTTTTTCTTAAAACAATAAAATGGAGTAGCTAATGGGGAGATAATCACACGCTCAGACACTACCAAGCTTCCTCCAATAAAAGCAACACTCAGGGGCAAGGTGAAGGTAGCAGGGAAAGAAAGACAGAATACAGTAGAGACAGAGGCTATGCCCTTACTAGACCTCTGGAGCTGGAGACGGGGAATAAAATGTTAAAATTAACCATAAACATCAACAGAAAAACCACGTGACTCCTCAAAGGACAATCCTTCCACACAACAACTGTTTACAAGACAGACAACCCCGCAATCTCTTCGGGGTCACCAATTGTCACGGACAATCACAGATGATGGCAGATAGATGATAGTAGATGATGGCACATGATGATAGATGATGGTAGTTGATGGTAGACGATGGCAGATGGCAAATGTATTTTTAAGCTGGTTCAGGTCACATCACAACAACACACACCCTCTGCCCCAACACACGGTCAAACACCAAATAATTCTCACAGACAAAACTCAAAGCTATCTATACCATCTCGCAATTCTTAGCTCCTCGCCAAACATGTAAAGTTTCGTATATTTGTCCTCACGTCTGTCTACTTGCTGATTAGAAGAATGGGATATCGTCATGGAACTATGTCCGATGCCTAGTGGTCAAATTAAATAAAAAAAAAATAAAATAAAAAATCGATAAATCGAAAAATTAGAGTAAGTCGAAGGTAACACTTACAATTCCCGTCATCTGCAGGCCCGATGTAGGATGCTCTCTCGAAGCTCAGCGCCAGGAATGATCTTCTTCCACCCTGTCACTGCCAGGCAGGTGAGGTCAGGGTGAGGTCACACTAGCAACTACACTAACACACCACTGCACATATCTCCATGGAAACACAAATACTGGTAGACACTTCCAGACTCTTTGGTCTGGACATAAGTGGAAAAGTTGACAGGATGTTCGATTCCTCGACGACCCACAAGGGAAGAAACTCCAGGGCTATCATGATAAAGTCGAGCTGCCCAGTCCTCCCTCGCTTGACAGTCACCCCAGGGTGGGTCCGGTGTAGGACAAAGGTTCTCAGGCCCTCCTGTAGTTAGGGATCCGTTTCAGCGGGTCCTCCGTAACTGTTCCTCCACATGAGTTCCTGCAACTTAATGACTAATGAGACTACCATTCACTGCTACTATTAGTCTCCCTGAGTTAAGCTCATCACGTGATTTCTTATTGAACGTTAAGATTTCTTCTCATGAAACAATTCAACAATACTTTTGCCGTGAAATCAAAATTTAGAATTCAGGACAATATACAAACATATTTGTTTACCTTGACTGGGCAAGGAACTAGATGCACAGATTCCCCTGTCTGTATTCACACCTGTACAGGTAGGACCAAGCGTCTCGGCGGCTGCGTTGAGAATGTCACACACTGTTCACTGAGCGAAAAACGTGGAGGTGAGCTGTCGTCACTAGTGTCACGTGACATCAGTTATGCATGCTCCTGCAAGGGATTCACGAATTAGACGCTTTATTTCTTTTATTCTCACGCGGTACACACACTCGCACACAATAGCACACACCCAAAATTAATGAAGAAACTAACACCGCACACAGCAGTTTCTTAAACTGCAAACTTAATTCGACAATGGCTACCAAAATATTTCAATTTCTAGACATTATAATTATAAGTTCCGTAGATCACTTTTCTAATACACAAGAAAGTCCACGTGCTCATTGGTGCTAAGCAACACCACAAAAATAATAGTCTTACACTCGATAGATGAAGGTGGAGAGGAATAATGAGGGTATACGACACTCCTCCCCTCTATGAGTGGAACTTAAAAGGAAAGTCTTACTTTATGTTTTGCTGACATCAGTGAAAACTCGTCGGCGTCCTCGATAGCTCACTGGTATGCGCTGCGTCAGAGGTCCCCCGGGCGTAACGGTGCGGTGCACACGGATCCTCCCCTCGCTGCGCTGCTCCAGTTGTTGTTTCTCTGGCAACATTTCTTCAGCTCGGCGCTTGTTCCCCGCACACAGCAGCAGGACGGCGTGGAACCTTCAGCAAACTTCCGTAAGGCTGGTAACTGAAGCAACAGTTCACTGAGGTAGCAGTCCCCCAAAACAGCAGCAGCAGCGGCTCCGTGAACATCAGCAGCAACATCAGCAAGTCAAATCCACAAAGGTAATAGCAGCCGCTCACGGTCGGTTAAATACCCACCTGAGTCACACTAGACCAGGTGTGAGCACTGCCCGATCCGCACGTGGGGTGTTCTAAACCCGTGGCCCGCGCTTTCCATGAACAACAGGTCAACCTTGCCCCATCGCCCCTCTACTACACACTTGTTCGTTACTTAGTTCGTTGCTTAGTTTACTTTTTTACTCTTTTGTTTATTTTTGTATGTGAGCACACTTGTTAGTATCCCGGCAAGATGAAAAGCGTTTAAGGTATGTTGTCATTCCAAAATACAGATATAAAAAATTAAATATATTAAAACAGAAAAAAATGTTAGTCTCTCACTGTTTTAGATTGTTTATTTTAATTTGTCTGAATTTTTATTATCTTTATAAATGCATCCTGAGGAAACTTTTGTTTTAAAAGTAAATCACATTGGAAAAGGAAGCATGCACACGTTGACTTTTTCCGTTCATTTATTCCTCCTATAGTCTTTCGTCTACGTTCTGGCGCTTTTCTGTTGAAGATGAAGTTACGTTTACACCAGATACAACGATGTCTTTTAATTAAAATAATTTATATTTTTGATATCGTGTCGGTTATTAGCAGTGACAGTGTGTGGGATAACCGTTACCGACAACCCAGGTTCTTAGTTGTAATGCACACACAAGCACGCACACAAACAAAAAGAATAGACAGAATCGGGAGACAGAAGAACGAGTTGAATAGACATTAAAAGATTTTCGTTTCGCTGACATCTTTATGAGGATCTCACAGCATAATAATTTTCTTCCAATGGAAAACAAAAGCGAAATCGGATTGGTTCACAGGTCCTTTATTTTCCAAGACATGAACTGTAATCTTGTGTCAAATAAAAATGATTTCGTCGTCAGACGTCAACTCCCGAGCGACATCCAAAAGACTGCGGACTTGATCGTGTATCTTCAAGTAATATTAATAATAATAATTTGCTGGAAATAGCAGTAATTGAATGCGACTTTTTCTAACAAATCTTTCGCAAACCAAGGCTTTTCAATCCATTTTAATTTAGTGATACACACAATTGTTACCCAGACACCACCACTACCACCCGACTTCATTCCAAATACATTCACGCATCAGTTACATGAAGATTTCGAGTTTCTGTCATTGATGTCTTTCAACCTGTTGTTACATGCTGCCAATAGGTGTAGTCACTTGTCTACGGCTTGTTAATTTTAGTATCTCTACAAGATAAAAAGCGTTTTGTCATTCCAAAATACAGCCTGTCTCTGGTGTATGTCTTGGTGGTTTTAGGCTCCAATTGTCTCATTGTTGTAAAGCTTGAAAGTTTATTTCTTGCTGTTGTCACCTATATCTCTGTCTTTCTCTTCCTTAATTACTAATAATCAGATTTGTTAAACAAATAATTTGTGTGGAGGTGATCTCCATGCGCTGAGCACAAACAAATAAACAGCAATTAACCATAAAACAATCAAACAAATGTTGGTGTAAAGTTTATACCAGTCTCTTTGATAACGTTTTCAAATGTCCACCTGAATTAAAATGTTGTTCATTGCTTAGTTAAGCTATTAAAATAATACTCAAGCTAATAACCTGAGCATTTTGACTGTGTGCATAGACTCCACACCAAACAACTCATTCAAACTGACAGAGGATAAACGAATCAAAGGGACGTAAGACACATAGAAAAAAGGTTTCGGTTGTTATCTCCCATTCTTCAGTGTTTTGTTTGCTACCTGATCCCCACTGAAAAATTGTTTTCTCGAGATATATATATAAAATCAAGTCTTTAAAAGAAGATAGAAGAAATCAATGTTTACTCCCTTACTGAAATTTTTTATTTTAATCGGTTTGTTGTTGGTTTCTTTAGCAAGATAACCCCTACGCGACGGAGACGGTGCTCGCAATCTTCACTAAACTAAACTAACCTACTTGTACTTAGCATTGTTTCGGTTGTTTAGGCCCTCATTTATTTTACCTTTACCTGTCATCAGTTTTAGACCTTGAGTTATTTTGACTGTCGCAATAAACTTTATGCAGCCCTTCATAGTGTTTAGAAAAATGAGAGGAGAGGATGTGTCCTAATGATTGAACCCAGACAGAGGTGGCAGCTCTGTGCAGTCAAGTGTTGATGTATATCAAGCATACTGAATGATGTAAGTTAGCTTATGTTTGTCTCAACCACCTGTAATTATCAGTTGTCAATCAGAATGTTTCTCAGACCCTTACTGGGGCCACAAACTTGACTCTACCAACCTGCCCTACATGTTATCATAATTTATGACTGTTAAATGTTGATTTTTCTCTTGATTACTGCCAGATGAAACCTGCTCTTTGTTATGATCTGTTTCCTCTTATTAAATGTCAGTTACCATTAGTATTAGGAAAACATCGCAACACTGCGTGCTTAGAAAAGTTGTTTCAGAAGTAGTCAATCCTGGGTCTGCAGTTCAGAACAGGTTTTCAATAGTCTGGAACTTATTTCTCGGTAAACTCATGCGAGTATGCTAACAGGTTAATGGAATGGTTGTCTATGACTAGACTGGTGTGACTTTGAGGAGCTGGTCAGTTGCTGGGTATCTATGACCTATGACCTATGTCTTATAGAACTTCCATCAAAAACAAGGGTGCAGCGGAAAGATGAAATGTTCAAAGAGGCGATTTTTGTCAAAAGTGAGTCCCAGTTCATATGATATTCCTTGTCGCCACAGGTGAGTCACTTAGCCTTTTTTTTTCTTTTTTTCTTTCTTTATTTCTTTTTTTTTTTTTTTTTGAGTCTCCATTTTCGTATAACTGTAAAGCAGACTGAACAATATCCAGAATGAATGTTGTAAAGAAAAGGCTCAATGTAGCATGCTATTCGCAGCTGCCCTGTGTATCAGCACCGACAGACAGAGAATGTGTCGGAGGGGAATAACTCATGAATTTACTAGAGCGTGCAACTAGGTCACCATACAGAAACAAAAACATATCTCTGCTGGCGCATTTCCAGAAAAATTAGCAACACGTGTTTTTTAAAAGCGATTTTTTTTTTTTTTGTAGGTCGCCTGTGTGCCACTTGTTTACTTTTGTGTCGCGGGGTCAAAATGCTCGGAAGGAGGCTTCAGGCGGAAGTAAAAACTGAGCCTTTAGATGTTTTTTAATCAGACTGTGGTCGAAGTTGAAAGAGTTGATTGACCTTTGGCAGCCCAGTACTCTTGGCATAGAGCCGATATGTAGGACCGAGTTCTATACTCAAGTACACGGGCTGGAACCCGAGATAAATACGCACTTAGAAGGTCCTTTGCTAGCAGAAGCCTGACAAAGCAGGTAATGTAGTTGTTTACTGTTGTGTGTCTGTGTGTGTGTGTGAGGGGGGAGGTGTCTCTGCTATTGCCCTTTGTTGTTTTTTTGTTGCAAAACACGGCTAAGGAAATTGGAAAAGCGAGGTAGTCATGTGACAGGGGTCTGGATATCAGCTCAGAAAGACTCGGATGATGTGTTTATATCATTTTGTTTTGTTTTGTTTTTGTTAACGAAAGCTGATCATTTATTACTGTTGGAAGAATACGGACTTCTTACATTGGAGTGAATGCACCTCGTCTAACTGGCTGGCGGGTGCAGAGGTCTGTCGTGTTTTAATTTTATCTGATGTCTTCCTCGTATGGATTTATGATTGTGTGTTTTTGTCGGGCCTGCCATTGTGTGCTTGGAATGTGTTGCCCTCTCCGTGTCGGCAGTTTCAATTCTTTTCCGACATCGAGACTTGACGATCGGAGCAGTTGTGTGGGTACATGTCGTCTTGACCTTCTGTTGATCAGTGAACTTTCGCTCGTGCTGGACTCAGTCCTCGTTGCAGCCAGACTTGTGCCATCTGTTGGATTTGTTGCATCTGCTATGGAATGTATTGAGGCTTGCACGATGTTTTCATATTTGGACTGCGGGTTGTTCGTGCTGTGTGTGGACGCTGCCCCGTCCTTTGTTCAGATCTCGCCTCGAGACACTCTACAAATTGAACACTTGTTTACAAGAATGGCGGTCAGTGTTTTTTCTCCAGGTATCACGGCTTCCTGTCCCCTCTCAGTGCAAAATCGATTCTAGGAAGAAGCACTTTCACGCCAAGCCAGGAAGCCAACCAACCAACCAGCCAGCCAACCAACCAACCAGCCAGCCAACCAACCAAAGAAAGGTAATCGTGGCAGTCATGGCGAAGAGTTCAGTTAAGGACAAATCTTCAAAATTGTACATTCATGCCCTGACAAATGCAGAAGCTGCCATCCTCAAAGGACAAGGTAACCATTTTCTTTAAATATATGGAAATGTCAATTTACATCTACGCTCTAACTAAAAGCTGAAATTAAATCTTGAAGGGATATCAAAAGGCCTTTCATTAAATCATTAAATGTGTTATCAATTTTAATGGCTTGCTTTTTTTTTTCCTTTTACATATGTAACGTTCAACTCCATACCGATGTTCATTTAACCACTCTTTTGTGTGGTTTTTACTGTCTTTCAATGTTGAAAGATAAATAAGGAAGTACGAGTGATGTAGCAGTGAGAGTCCTAGTAAATTCATTGTATTGACGGACATAGCTTAATATTTGGATTGATTTTCTAAACAGTTAAATATTTTAACACATTACGAAGAGTGTGGCCTTTTCAAGAAGTAAATAATTTCTCTACAGGGAAGAAAAACTCTCCGCTTAAGGAGATTAAAAAGAAAACGGGTGCCAGTGTAAAGCTGGACTGCGGCCCCATGAAAGACACACAGATCGCCATCATCAGAGGTTTGCCACAACAGATGGAGAAGGCACTTGAGTTCATTGGTCAAATGATCGGTGCCCAGGTTCCTATAGTTGAATTTTATGATCATAAATGTTAAAATAAATAATAACTGGTAAGATAATGAATACACCAGCCTTATTATTTATATATACAATGTAATTGTTTACTTATCAAGAGAAAGAAACGAATAAAAAATTTTTAAAAAAAGGAAAGACGACATGAACAGGTCCTAAATGAATTGTACAAATGATGTTCGAAGGGAACCATCACACAGCAGGCTCAAAGATTCTGGCTGAGGTGGGTTGAAGACGCATTTCCGGACTTGGAGTCTCGTTCCTACTTTGTGCCACCCGTCTTCCTCAACCGCGTGCCCATGACAGTCGAAATGTTTGCTGGTCACGTGGTGCGTGTCTTCGCAGCGCCACACGGTCAGGCGGAACCATCCGGGGTTCCTCACCCTCCTCCCGCTGCACCCAGGAGAGCCACCCCCAAAGTCCTCGACAGTGACGTCAGAGATGACGCAGCCATGCAGCGCGTGCTGACCTGCTTAGCCAGGATGTCCCGGAGCAGCGGGGAAGTGTTGATGGGCGTGAGTCAGCTTCAGTTCGAGCACTACCTGGGGGAAGAAATGTATGCTTTAGCATCCGAGCAGCTGCCTCGCCCCTGCAGGTGGCAGCGCGGCGACTTTGATGTCCTCCTCATCCACCGCCATCACGGCTTCGTGGTGTTTGAGGTCAAGGCCATTGGCTACAATGTGCGGCAGCTGGACATGTCTGAGGAGCAGCTGTACACGCAGGTCCGAAAGAAGTTGAAGCAGGCCGCCTACCAGCTGAACAAAGCGAAAGCCTTCCTGTCCCACGTGGTCTCTGACGTAGTTTCCGGTCTGCGTGTCAGCGTAGCGATGGCTTTCCCTTACATCAGAGCTGCTCAGGTAGAGAATGCTATCGCAGCGGATCAGGAAGGTTTGGCTCAGGTGAGATAAGACTATCTTTTGAACCTGTAGCTACCAGGCTTTGCAGGGTGATTTCTCTAATCCACATCCTCTGTCATATCATCTAGAAGTTTGTCAGTAATCTCCACCTGTCTTAGATGTAAATTTATATTCTTGTAAACAATTTTCTTGCTGCAAGTATTCACCTGGGAAGCCATGTCTATATGGCTTTCTGGTGAACTGCATGTTGTGACTTAACATATGTCCACACTAAGTTTCATATTTGTATTTGTTCTGTGTTAGTGACAGATTTTGCGGTATTGTCCTTCACAAACTCTTGCTTTGGTTCGCGTCCTGTTGACTCCATAAAATCTCACACACCTGCTTGCAGAAGCTTAGTGAATGTCTCGGCACATCACCAGATCCTTCCGACATCGCCAGCATGTGTCTGTGCTCGGAGCACCTGTCGGATCCCACATACGACCTAAGTGATGAGGGTCTAACAAAGCTCCGCGATTGGTGGAAGCGAGGCGTGGAGAAGACCGGCCCTGACCCAAAGATGACCTCTCACCTCTACAAAATATTGTTGGCCAGGTGGGTACCTGTTGCAGGCAAGAACCAAAATATACAAGGAAGGAGAGAAAAAAATTAGAAGCTAAAAACAAAATTTTTACGTTTGATGGAGCCTTGCTCCTCCAGACCTACTCTTACGAATAAAAGAAAACCATGGACGAATAATTTTAATTGATTAATTTTGAGTACCTGCTTTTTTGTTACATTCCGAGTCGTTCTTTCTTTTGTTACAGATTTTGTGGGCCTGCCACAACCGTGACTGTGCCTTGCGTCTCTTCTCCCCGCAAGTCCCTCAAGACCCTGGGTCCTGCCGTGTCCATCATCGGGGACTGCTTTCACGAGATTGCCTTATTCCCCGAGCAGGTCGACCTGTTGAAAACAGCGCCATCTAGGTTGATTTTGGCGGGCCCTCCCGGCACCGGAAAGAGTGTGATGCTTCTTCTGATAGCTGCCAGATGGCTGCTGGGTGGTAAAGATGTCTGCATCCTGAGCTCCTGGAGCTACAGTCGCGCCGCCAGCATCATGCTGCGCAACCTGCTGCAGAAGACGTTGACAGCGAAGCAAGAGTCCGCGACGCAGGTGGGTCAGCTTCACCTGGTGGAGATCGAACTGATTAATGGAAGGGACGCAGGCAAGGCTCTGAGGGACATAGTCAGGAGAGCCAGAGGTGGAGAGATCTACATCATCGCCGACGAGGGGGGACCTGACGAGCTCCCGTAAGTGGATGTCCCAATGTGTGTGTGTGAGTGAGAGAAAGTTTGTGTGTGTGTACATCCACGTTAAAGTGTGTGCATCACTGAGTCAACCAAACTAAAAATGTCTATTTTTTCCTCTAACGGGTATCTGTTTCTGTATGTCTCACACCTGCCTCAGGTGGGGGAACTACTTCAAGACTTTCTGCGAGAAGATGCTGGCCCGGTGTCCCGGACTCCACCTGTGGGCCGCGAGCTGCTTACAAGGCACCGTACCCACTGGTTGGCAGGTGGAGCACCTGACCAGACCCCTCCGCTGTCCCCCGGCAGTAGTCCAAGAAATCGAGCAGGCCAACCAGATGACCAGCCAGCCACACCGCCCGCCACTGGTCCGGGCTTACACCAGCCGTGGGTACCCGATCACACGGAGGGTCCAGCTGTGAAGAGGGTCTATCACCAAGGCCTGCTCCACACGGGTGGCGACCCGAGAAACTGCAGTCAGTGTGGAGATGAAGTAGCCTCCTTCCTGTCCTACCTGCGAGTTGGCGAGAAAGGTAAACATTGAAAGTACAACCAACGTTCTACAATAAAGTATTCTAAGATAAACTTACCCTCCGGTCTTTATCCTATTACAGTGTAAGCTTACATTGTGATATGTCATTTGTCATCGACAGCGCGCACGAATACAAACACTAAAGGACTGGAACACCGGGACGTCTTCGTGCTGTGCGACCCGGGTGGAGTCAGCGAAAGTTCTGGACTGATCACTGGCCTGACCCGCGCTGGCTTTCCGGTGCGACTGATGACAGACGACGATGCAGAGGACGTAGCAGGCGCCTGCAGCGACGTGGTGTGGGTGGCCAGCGGTCACAGAGTGAGGGGCCTTGAGCGGAAGGTGGTGGCGTGCGTGCAGGATGGTGCCCGCCTGCACCAGACGTACCACAGACTCCTGTACATGTCCCGCTGCACCTCACAGCTGCTCCTTGTGGTCAAACCCTAGACCATGGAATCACGGGACTGATTCCGTCCCTAGCCTTATTGGCTGGCATTAAAAATAGATTGACACTGAGGCGAAAGCGTGAATCTGTACTGTGTGGGTGTGGGTGTGGGGTGTGTGTGAAGTAAATGTTGAATGATCTTTGGGTAGATTCCATACCCTGTTGTAGTAGAGCAGTGGAGGCCTGCTGGGACCTGAGACTGAGCGAGTGTGCGTGTAAATTCAGGTGTGTATGTGTGCGCGGTCGCTATTTACACGAGTTATCAGGCCTGCAGGCAAATGTGGCGGTGACCCCAGTTTCCTCTCATTCACACACCAGCGACTTCGGGACGACAGCATTTCCTGTCTCGACAACAAAATTACAGTTGTGGATGTTGTGGCTTTGTGTCGCCGTGACTGTATGATTGTGTTCACTGATTGCTGCTGGGAACGATCACACTCACGCACGCGCACTTATACGCACGCAGACACGCACTCGCAGAAACTTAAACGCACACAGGCACACACACAGACAAGTGGGGAAACGAATATCCTTCCTGTTAGTGCAGCCTGACACCATGGCACACACATGCACTTGTTTCAAGGTTTACTCTCTCCCCCCGCCCCCACTGGTACAGTTGCTAGGCACCCACCACCACTACCACTACCACCTGCCTACCTCCCACTATGTACTTATGTTTTTCAAAGCTCGAGAGAACATGTTTACACAACAGACACACACATGCCGTACTCTGCCCTTCCTGTCCCCTCCGCGTCAAAAAGAGACTCCCTCCCCGGGATAGCAGGGTCACGTGACTTTTTACTCACACAATAGATATATTGTTGCTGTGATCTGCTGCTATACAAGAAGTAGGGTGCTCAGGGATCACACAGTTTACTGGTTAAAGCAGCATTTACTTATTTTTGTGGCAGTGACCTTTACATCTGTTAGGAAACATTTTGCGAGTTGCCTCCCTTCGTCTGTGTTATTGTCTGAGCTTGGTCTCAGTTTGCTGCCCATCCGCTACTCGTGTAACATCGAGTGACCAAAAATAAATAAAAAAATAAAGATGCACGTTTGTTTGTTGGCGACCTCTGACTTTTTCATAACTGATAATGTTTTGAGCGTCGGGATGAAAGAATGTAAATATGTTGTTTTGAAGAATGAAGCTTAGAAATAATAAACGTTTTAATTTGTATTGTATGTCTCACGGACTCGGGTTTTACTCGACAAAAATGACAGAAAAAGAGAGACAGAGACAGACAGATAGACGGACAGAGGGAGACATACGGACAGAGTCTGTGTTTTGTCACTATTACTTAGGCCAGCGGTTCTCAACCTGTGGGGCGCGACCCCCTGGGGGGTCGCGACGTGCCTACAAGGGGGTCGCGAAGGTGGTCCTTTTTAAAAAGTTTCTTATACCGGTATTAGTGAAATTAGCTTAGATTGTGTAACCGAGTGGTGAGGGCGATCAAACTCCAAATCTCTTCTCCCTATTCAAGTACACTGTCTCGGCAATGCAGTGACTTCTCACTTCCAAAACTCAAAACACAATCCCCCTCTCAACAATTAAGCCTCCAATCTCCCTCCTCGCCTTTTGCCCTCTCTCTCCCCCAATCTCTCATCGCTGACTCCACTGTCCCTCTCCAGTCACACCTCTCTCTTAAAAAAAACAACAACAACAACATCTAAACGGCACGCATTCAGGAAACGTCCATCATCCACACCCTTTCGTCCTCGTACGTGCTGTCCTAGTACTCTAGGTCCCTGACAGAAGGCCATGACCAGACAGTGCGGGGTGGGGGCTGAAGAACGACCGATGGCTGCTGCTAATGGCATATTTATCGGACATATTTGAGAAGCTGAACGTTGTGAATACTTCTCTGCAAGGGAAAGACACCACCATATTACAAACAACTGACAAGATGAATGCTTTTGTCCGAAAAATGTCGTTGTGGACGCAAAAGATACGCCAAGAAAATGTTTTTGATATGTTTCCGTGCTTGTGTAAGTGCAAGGCTGACAACTTGAATCTTGATCAGGTGAAGAATTTAATTATTGCCCATCTAAACGGACTGCAAGAAAGATTTCAGCATTACTTCGCTGAAATTGATGTGACTAAATACGATTGGATTCGTAATCCATTTCTGGCTGATCCTAGCACAAGCGGGTTGTCCACGGAAGAAGAAGAGCAGCTCATCGACCTTTCGAGTGACCAATCCCTGAAAATGGTCTTCCAAACAACACCAGTGCCAACATTCTGGAGTAGCGTCAACGGTGAATATCCTCTCCTTTCTGAGAAAGCAATGAAAGTTCTTCTGCCATTTTCAACTTCATATATGTGTGAGCAAGGATTTCCAGCATTGGCAGCACTGAAGTCGAAATACAGAAATCGTGTGGACGCAGAGGCTGAGCTGCGAATAGCAGTGGGTACGAACATCGCACACAGGTTCGCTTCTCTATGCAACAGCAAGCAGGCTCAACCTTCTCATTAATCAAAGTGAGTGTCCAATAAAATAATATTTATTAGCACCGCAGAATTTGCTTTAGTAAAATTTCATTAACAGTTATACTTCTTGCAGATACGAACTTTGTTCTTCCGTTGTTGAATTGTATTCATTTCTTCGACGCGGCGTTCGAGGTTAGCTAAGGCTCCCCCCCTCTTCCATCGACCTAGCTGGCTAAGGGGGGTCGCGGACGTACCGGTGTTCGTCAGGGGGGTCGCCACAAGTAAAAGGTTGAGAACCGCTGACTTAGGCCATCTGGAAAATGCTTGCATGTGATGCAAAGTCTTTGACACCCACAAACAATAGCTTTTCTAGTACAAAGGTGTTGACTGTTCTGTGTACTTATATACCTACTGGTCTCCTTGAACACCAACTACTTGCTGTACCTAAACAACTTCGCACGTAGGAGGTGGTGTGGTGAGGATACCACCAATCCAGGCATGGGTGCTGGGATGTGGGAACCCTCCGACACCCCGTGAGTAGCGGGACACAGCCTCGTAGTCAGCTACACACTCGGGCGCTGCCAGCGATCCTGTTAGGATAAGAGACCGGGGTTTATCCTTTTACCCTTCAGGTAAATCAGTTCTTTAACAATCAACATGCACACCCGGGGTCTGCTATGATTGAACAATGATTGAATAGTCAGATAAACTGGCTTTAGACCAGCTTCATCAGCGATTCCCACCTTACTGAGAGATGTCTTATCAGCAACTTTCCAAGACAGACAAACTTTTTAATTAAAATTTTTAATTTAAATAAAAAATTTTAAAAGTGGAAAAAATATATAAAGTTTTGGATTTTAAATGTCAGATATTTATGTGGGAAAATAAGTTCATCATCTTGAACGGGATTGTTGATCTGGAATTAATTTCATTGTGGTTTCAGCTGCCTGATTCTTTTTTCAACCGTTTATCTGCATCTTCTGTTTACAAGTCGTGCAATTGTTTTGTGACAGTTTGGCACGAGATACCCTGAGTGGAAAAGGGGGATCCATTGCCAACCATGCAGCCTGCCAGGCCGGTGGTGTTGGCCAGATGCCGGCGACCTTTTCAATGGCAACACTGTGACGACTGGTTGTTTGGGACGAAAGGCACCTTCATCGGCCTCTAGTTTCATCAGCTTTGTCTACACTCATGCACTTCGCCCACCACCCAACGGAGGTCCCCCGCTTCCCTGTCAGCTTCAACCCAGGTCACGACCCTGGACTTGTAAAAGAAATTTTGAATTTGTAATTTGAATATTTTGAAACATGATTAAACTTGGAGATCTTACTCCTTAAAAGATATTATTCTACAGAGGCGATAAACTTGGAAATAGCAAAAATAAAATAAAGCATAAAACTTAAAATAATAAGTGTGAAGACACGCACACAGACGAACTGATTTGCTGTTTGGAATTCGACTGTTGCTGCATCACAACAGATATTTCAACAACATCGCTAAGAAAGACGAGTGTTAAAGTTTGGGAAAGTGCTGACCATATCCGCTGTCATCAGACTTTTTATCTGTAAAAACCAGGATGTTGCTTAATGGAGCACGTAACGACGTAGTTGGCTGTTTTAGTAGACAACACGTATAGCCGATGATACGTTGGCACGACGTAGAACTGACGTACAGCGACGCCCTTTTCATGGCTTGCCTACGTCGCTGCATTCGCCGTGATCACGTTGCACGAGCACGTGATGTGTTTGCTGTTTTAGCCTGCATGGTCACACAGGAGTCTCACGTGAGGAAGTGGAGAAGAGGAAAAATTTGGCTACGTGACGTATAGGTCAGGTTTCCCAGCATGCCTTTCAAGGCGACGTAGGAAAGTTTCCGTGCTGACGACCAACAAATATTCTCAGCTGCCAGAACACCACGTGCACGCAGGCACTGATCGACACACTTTGTATGCGCATGCGCAGGACAACTATTTAAGAAAAAAAATCTACTATCAGCTTCTATTCCTACTTCTCCTCTTCTTCATTCCCATCGTTTCCATTCTCAATTTTCCGAACGAGATTTCCGCTGAACTCACGAGATTATTGGTGAACTCACGAGAGGAAGGAAGGAAAACTTTGTGACCCAGACCTCGCCGAGGTCGAATGCTAAGGACGAGATGTGTAAATATTCCACGTGCTGCCGTGAAGAAAACAAGGACATTTTCAGGCTGGACCAGGATTAATATTTTCAGGAAGAGGGGAAAAAAATACCGCTGGTGATGTGAGAAAGTTCCCCGAACTGCGTTGTGATGTTGTAGTTGTGTCCCTGTGGATTCCACCATCCCTACATGACCAGTGTGTAAGTGACCACACTAATAATTACCTATATAAAATCTCCCCGCATGTAAACCGTCTTCACAGTAAGCTTTCTGATATAGAAGACATGTCTGACAGTTTCTCCCTCTCTGTCCCCTTTCCTTTGTTTCGTTCTTTCTCACTGGTTTGCGCATGCGTCCAAGAGCGCACGGACTTACCTGTTCGTCGGCTTTGGCACGTACACCTCGTGACGTCAGGACCTTGCGTCAGACTCACAGTGCAAACAGGGAACAGGTGAAAATCTGTAGCACGACTTCCTCGGTGACCCAATGAACTACTTCTCTCAAGATCGAAGAAGAACACGATGTGCTTTGGAGATAACGGTTAGACTGCGTCAGACCCTGTCGGTGTGTGTGTGGTGTGTATGTACATGTGTGTATATATATATGTGTGTGTGAGTAAGGATTTTGCAGCATCCGGTCGAAGAATTAGTATTGTCCGGAGCATTAAATCACGTGACTTTTGTCCTATTTTGCTGGATTTATCCTAATATCCTGTTCCAACTTCTTGTGACAAACGTCGCGTAAAGTAAACCCAGAGGTACACATATACCTCTGCTTCATGCTAACAATTGTCACTGAGCATCAGTCGCTCCCTCAAATCTCCTCCTCTGGCTCCACCCTCTGTGTGTGTGTGTGTTTTCTAAATGTTTACATGTCAGGGGTATGTGTGTTACGTGAGTGTTGATGTGTTGACAGACAGCTTATCATCAGGACATAAGATATCGGAGTCTGTGTGTGCGTGCCGACAGCTGTGGGGCTAAACTAGAGCAGGGCCGTACTTCCGGAAGGAAAATATCACAGGATGCAAGGGGAGCATTCAGGCGAGAGAGAGAGAAAGTCTACTATGATCGTTCAAGAAAGAATTATAGCTAGAAGCCAAACTATATCATTGCATCCACACACACACAAATACTCATTGTTCACCGTTTCAAATTTATGCAAATAGGGAAAAGGCAGGCAAACATTTCAGGGAACTGAACTACAAAGAACCCCCACACACAAAAATTTATCATTATTTATGTAACGAGCGGGAATGGCCGTGTGACCCCCGAATGCCGAGAATAATTAGCAAACAATGGAAACACGTGACCATGGAGTTGCAAGCAATTTACCTGCAATAGCCGTTTGTCACAAGCAGGAACCTGTATCCCGGCCACAAGACCTTGTATAGTACGCTTTCCAGACCAAGCTGTTAAATCCCAATTTTTATTTTTTTTTTCGAAAAACGAGCACGAACAAAGGCTGGAGTAACAATATTTTCAAGCTGTAGGTGAAGTTTTAGTTGTTTACCCTCTATTTATTTATGACATCCGAAGTTCCCAAGCACACCTCTTGACTACTAACCCTTGAAGTCCAGTCCCTCCCCTTTTCACTTGCAGAAGCTTGATCTTTCCCACTTTTTTATTTTATTTATTTGGTGAGAAATTCATCAGGATCAGCTATTGACACCTCGGTGTGCAGTTGTCCCGACTTGAGAGCACTCGATCACTTTTGCAGGTGATGTCAACAATTTTGAAAAAAAAATATAGCTCCAGGCCATAATTATGGTGGTAAAACAAAAAGAACTCCAAGCAAAGCTGGGAATTGATCTGTCTTTTAAATATGCGGGGTCAAATTGTAAGCAATATCCTTGGTAAACAGTGAACTATAGTCACTGATGAAGTTCGCAGCAGATGTACCACGGAATATAAAAGCGCTTTGAAGTAAGGGAGGTGGCTGCATTATGTGGCATTGTCTCCGTTGTCTTTTGTTACAGTTTGTAATGAGTGCTTCTCTCTTGTTTGCTGTTGCATTCTGTAATATGTGGGACTCTTCGTCTGTCTGGGTCGAGTTGCTTTATTCTGTAATGAAGTATTCTTTCCGTTGTTTGTTGAGTCTGCTGTACACCGTTGAGTGCACCCGGGTGACCAGCGACACCAGGGAATGTTGCCATGTACAAGTCTGTAAAGGTCTTCCTGTGGGGTCTGTCGCGCAATCTACAAAGTCCCAACAATGTTAATCGATGATGATAGCAATCAAACACCATGACGAACTGCTGTTCGTTCAGTCGAACTCTCCGACACCGACAAACAGACATTTTAAGCATCCATCGCTGTATGACCCCTGACCTCCTGCTGAATTCATTTAAAACGTTCCAGCATTTCTGAAGGAAGAGCAACAGCGTCTGTAATTACCCATCTGCTAAGGGCTAAGGATGCTTGTCTTTAAACTGAAATTTCTTCAACTTGCTGAGTGCGGTGACGTGACAGTAACACACGTCCTTACCTTCAGTATGAAGCATCGTGACATATCATGCCACCTTTCTGAACCCTGAAGTATTTACGGTATGCGGACCATTTTGAGTGTTTCAAGGACTGGTAAAGGGACACAGCGTGGGAGCCGTTAACAGACACCCCGCTGATGTAAATTGTAAATGTAAATACTTGACCCCTCTTCATCAACATTATCAGGTGGTACTGGTAATTCAGTCAGGGACAGTACTAGGTTATGTTACTCCCTAAGAAAAAGACAAGTACGTACTGCACCCCGCCCTTTCAACTTCCTCCCCCCAATAAAATGTTAATTATAAAGTTTATTCATCAAATGAAGGCTTAAAATGTCCTTTCTTAGCTTTTTAATGTTGTGTAAAGAGAGTTGTCCGAGCGGACAACTCTCTTTACACAACATTAAAAAGCTAGATAGTGAAGCTGCCAAGTCATGCTCAGTAGATATGTGGCCAGCCCATCCTATTTTTTAATGTGAATATTGATTTTCAGTATTTACATAAATTGATACCACTTTAATCTACGTCAGCCATTGACAATCATGTGCACAATGTCCAAACATCACTGGTCGCTGAAAAGAGAGAGAGCATCTCTGCGCACTCTCAAGTGCTCTGGGCAACTGTTTAGTTCGCCTGATGGTAGCACCGGCACTGAGTGTATAGTAAATAAGATACATGTATTCAGTTGTCTCTCTCTCACACACACACACAAAATATGTGTACGTGCCTACTTCATTTAATGTGCGTCTTCCCAGAGGGGGAGAGGGAGAGAGAGCTAAGACAAAAACTAACCTCGCTTATATATCGACTAGAGAAATCAATTTTTAAACAGCTGTAACGGTGCAACTTGTGTCCTTTTGAGACCGTTATTCTTTAGCAAGCCTTCTTCATAGCTGTGAATTGGCCTCACACTGCTAACTGAACAAAGTTTAGCAAAGTTATTCACACGAAATTATAACCCGAAGGAACGCGCATAACTTTTACTTCAGATCGACCTCCATCAGTGGCGCAACATGATTTATTCACGTAGACAAAATTCATCATTTTATAAATATTATTATTATTACTACATCATCGACAGTACCTATAGCATGACTTCACCAAAAATGATCCACAGATCGATCCGTTGCTTAGACACCATGCAAAGCGTTAATTGTACAGACGTTGATTAAGCTACCCGCTGCTACGTGAATGCAGGTAAATAAATAAAAAAATAAAATGCTCAATTAACTTTTGTCAGTGAACGTGCACATCTGTGGGTGTGTGTATAAATAAAAGAGAGAAAGAAGAGAGGGGCCTATAATTAAAACTTCACGGGAGACCTACACGCTACGCTGAATCTGCAGTTGGTGCTACAGGTATACAGGGAATTAATGAGTTTCGTGTCCACGCCTAATGAAAACCATTCATGGAGATTTCCTGCGCCTGTTTCATCTGCTTAATTGTGTAACATCCAGTCCAGCATGAAGGACAGATCAAGATAATGCGGCTCTTTGACAGTCGGCAGCCGACTCTCACCTGTTCAGTGCTTTGCCCGCGCGGTTGTCATCCATGACAGGAAGTCGTGACCCAGGCTGTACTCGCTTTTAAAAAATACCTTTTCTACGCAGTGCTGCCTCTCAGGTGACAAACCGGGCGTGTCTTCGATAAGTGTGTAGGCTTATGTAACCCAGGAACTATGATTTGGATAACTTAAGTGCCTGGGAGTGTGTTTTTTCTTCAAATCTGACAGCAGTTGGGTCGTCGGCCATCTTTGTCTGCGCGGATAACGTCACTAAGGTAAATAACGGTGTTTACGAGTTACTCAACTGTACAGAGTGCACGTAACCCCGCTGAAAGGCAACTTTATTCATCGATTTCTAGAGGGGAATATAAATCTGAGCCACTACTCTGGCTGCTGTGCTGTAGTGACTGCGAATAAGCTGTTTGTTTATGTCGAAATTGTTGTTGTTGACGAGCTGATCAATCTGTGTTGTGTTGAAAGAGAATATATAATGTAATATACTCAGTACTTACTGACTGTTCGCTTTAGAATAATCTAATCAACAGTGAATGACCAGGTAGTCGAATCTTTAAGTTGAATGTTTATAAATTATAAGTACGATAAGCACGGTATTTATTTTAATTATAAAAGCAAGAGATCAAATCACCTAATGATTTCTCTGTAACACGTGTTTACTGACAGCGGCTGTAACAAAAACATCAAGTACGGCAGTGTCTCTATTACACTGTGCCAGATGTTTGTATTATCAAAGAAAAGAATTAATACTAGCATAATCTAATCCTGAAACAGTGAAAAAAAATTAATGCACAGATAAAAGGCAGGTATTTCCTGTATTTGGAAAGATGCCACTTGTTTAAGAGCACATATATAACATGCAAGGGTTGTATTATGTGGCATTATCAGAATATCTACTCATAACTTGTATGCTTGTCTAAAATATACAGTTCCCTCCTTAATCACACGATCACCAACTGCAGCTTCACAAAGTCGTGGTTTAAAAATTTTCAATGCAAAATAAAAAATTCATAGATTTGAATGTTGAAACTTTTTGCATGCACTCACTATAAATGACAACAGCTGCATTCTGGCAGCTATTTCACAGGCACTATCAGTCATGCTGCGCTGCTTTGATGCTTTCATGCATTGTGTCATATTTTATACAGTACTTATGTTAGAAATGTATATCATATTGGGTTTGCTTTACAGTTTCACTCATCATGAAACTATTGTGAACCATAAAACATGATGGTTAAGAGAGAAACAATGTTAACAATTGTGCTGATTGAAAGGTCAGTTAGCAAGGTTCTACTAATGGATTTACTAATACAGCAGCATTATTAGAAATACATAAATATCTTAGCATATCTTTCTGAGGGTAATGGAAACGCTGGATACTGATTTAAAGTCCCATGAGATGCTGAGATTGCTCAATAAACAGCAAAGCTGGCATGGATAGCAAAGTCAAAGCATTGTACATATTTGTTATGCAAATGTATTCACTGGGGCTGATTACTGGCTACTCTTGTAGACTTCGCCCAAACAATGCGGCCTCACAATGAACAAAGCTTATCAGCCAATGGGTGATTAACTACTGACCCGATAGTTTTAGATGATAGTGGCTACAAGGATGAGAATTTGGTTTTCATTTAGGCAGCCTTTGGGACTTAAGGTATGTGCATCGCCATTTTGTAGATACAAAGCATCTACCTTTTCATTCAGGACATAACATTTGCCTTGTTTCCAGTTTATTTGTGTCTTTTCCATCAGGATCATTTATTGTAATAATGGGTTCTGTGTTTTGTGGATTTAAAAAAAAAAATAGTAAGTTCATGGTGTGAGAAACAGAGAAAGAGGAGATTTGGTTTTGCTTAATCTCTTTTCATCTACAACCTCAAAAAGAAAAGCCTTTTAGTTTATAGGGTTTTTAAACAGTTCAAAATTTCTTGCTCATTTCTTGAGTAAATGCTTTTTGTTTGGACTATCCATGTATGACTGTAAAGAGTTCAGGAGAAGGGGCCAGTTGCATAACACATTTTTAATTTGAAGCACTTTTAGGAATCAAACTAGATAATCACAGTGTACAGCACAATTTTGTAACTTTTAATGAAATTGTTTTAAAGAAGTTTTAAAGACAAAACTGTTCAAGCCAGACTTCTGTTTCATCAGCATAATTATTCGTATCGGCTTGTGCAACATATCCAAATGCCGTAAGAGCAAATTTTTTAAACAGGCTTTTAAACTTGCTTCTTTAGAACAGTTTTAAGTTTTATCTCACGTGCCACTAGCCCAGGTAAGCAAAAGTAAAACGAATGCACGAAAGCAAGTTAAATACGCAAATATTTAGCATCAGATTAACATTCATAAACCAGAACATATAAATAAATATTATTAGACATAGCAACATACCATCCAAGTACAGAAGCAACATGATGTAGTCGTGATGAAGTGGAAATTGGACGAACATTTGGCTTGAAGCTATGTTTTGGAATGAACTTTTAGGGGCAACAATGCTGAGAGCAGAGCAAATGCTTATCAATTCCAGGCACCAAGGAAATATTAGTGAAGACATAGTAGTTTAGAAAAATCAAGGAGTAGGAGGCAGGATGGCATAAGGCACACATCAATGTGGTTGAAATCTTATCTGTGAAAAATGTATTAAATAAGCATATGGCCCAGAGATCAGAAAAAAAACATAACAGCATATATCAGTGCTGAGACTTATGCATCAAATGCATTTAAGTTTGAAAATAGTGTACATAAATTCATGCTGTGCCACATGGTGTGATTTTAGTGGACTTTTGATGGGCTGGAAAAGCCAGGTATAAGAGCCTACAGGACAAATGGGAGAGCTAGTCCTTGTAACAGTTTCAGATAACCCTCAAGTGGCCAAGATGAATAGGCTTTGTAAGGATCCTGTAAAAAAAAAGAAAAAAAGAAAAAGCATTCTTTTCTCCTCCAGATTTTGGGCAAAACATTAAAGTCTCAGATAATATTAAATACAAGCCCTTAGCACTTTTTTAAAATCCATAGTTACTGTAAAGACAATCATACAGATCTACTACTGGTGAATGCGACACATTTACTATTGCTACATCTCCCTCTCCCTGGGAAAACCAGTGGGGAAAACCCGGTTATGGGGTTGCTGACCAGGAGAATTCAGCTAACCCCAACCCATCTCTCTTTCTCTGGATAAACCCTAGAACCAGTAAAAGTTACTAAGACAGGGATAATAGTTGGTGGGATATCGAAGCAGCTTCAGTGTGCATGTATGTGCAGGTGTGGGCATGTCGGTCCCTGCTTAACCCCACACTGTAAACCCCACACTCTGTAAACTGCAGGGGTAAGCACAGGTTAACACAAGTAAATGGACCTTGGGATGGAGGAGCAATGTATATAGTTCAGGGTATGTGGAAGACAGGGCCCATCCTCCTTTAAACCCCCTGGATGAATCAAGCACTGAGCAGATGCTAGGTGAGCTAGGTGAGGGAGTTATCCACAAACCCAAGCAGGCTTTGAACCACTAAACTTCAGTTTCCACAAACAGTTATAATTACTGCCTCCCCATAGTGAGGTGGGAAGAGTTAACAAACATTTGCCTGATCAGTTTTGTTTTTCTGTACCTCAGTCCTTGTTCCTGTAAATTAATCTACACTTAAAAGACAGAAAAAAAACCCAAAAACCAACACGCACAGAGAAATGTTAAAACTGTTGCACTCTCCAGTATTGCTTCTGGTGCAATAGCCTGACAGTCCTAAAAGTACAGCATGTGACCCTCAAGGTGTTGAAAGACGTATATTTGAAAGGAGTCATAAATCGTTTCACTTCATACTGCAAATATATAGTTGATTTGGTGGTTCATGCAACCATGAAACAGGCTCATATTTTTGTATAGGGCATGCACCCACATTACCCGAAGCTTTACTTTTGGGTCAGATCTTGAGAAGAAGGGGAAAATGTTCACCTGTGAGCACAGTGATATGATACTACATCCTGACACCTTACTACATTCCAACCTCATTCTTGTGCCGTCAAGATATCTACTTAAAAAAGAAAAATACCCGGAGTATAGGGAGTATATCGCACGAATTTTGTTTGTACATGAAGAGAAAGCTAAAAATAAAATCGGTGACCAATATTTTAATTGCTGCTAGCAAGCAGGTTGGATAATTTACACAATTCCTCATCGCATTTTATCACATGCTTCTGTTGGTAAACATTTAATAACCTCGATCATTCGCCAGTTGCAGTTTTGCGCGTCTGTTGTTAGGTAGTGTAGTGGGCTGTATAAATAGTCGATCCGCATCATATTAATTTTATTCTTGGGACGGGTAGAAATGTGAGCGCGTGCAGCCATCATTCAACGTAAAGTGCCCGTCGCAAAATCCGCTGATTCATTCACACCTCTCAGCATCAGCGCGTGAGTCGGTGGACGTCAGACTGGCGTCCCTGTGTGGTGCACTCATGGGGATGCCCGCACGAGGAATTGTCTCACGCGCACTAAAGGGTTTGTTTTGTAACGATGAGGTCAGCGTGAGGGCGGTGGGTGTGACGGGCGCTGGCTTGACGTTGCCGTAAGTGTAGCGTGCCACGCCGCCCCCCTCAAAGCACTGCTGTCACGAGAGCTGTTGACTTCGCTACAAATCCGTCCTGGGGTAAGATAAAGGTCTGTGAAGGTTACAGAGTGTTGAAAAAAGATGCGCAGCGTGGGTCTGGAGTGTTGTGTCCTTCACCTTTTCGGTTTGATTGTTTGGAAAGTACATGCGAGGCGTTCAGCAAGCACACTTCAACCGACGTGCACCAGACGTCTAGAGGTGCACACCCACCCACACACATGAGATACAACCTGGTCAGGCTTGTGGAACACTATAGATGGTGCTTGTGTGATAGGTCCTTTAACAATATAGGCACCCCCAATACATTTCAGATAGCCTAGCATATAGAAATAATAAATATATGGTAAATATTTTTTTTAAATCATGAATTAATATGTTTTGACGTGATATAAGCCATTGTTGAAGATGAAGAGTACATATGGGCAGATTATAATTAAAATTCTATAATCAGCCTGTTATTATATGCTTTGGTTGTAAATTTCTTTTTCCTTCACTTCAGCGCTTAATACATCAAACAGACTGATGAGGCAGCACACAGAATTATGACAAACGAGAGCAATACCGACACTGGAGGTGATCATCATTCTGCTGCTGGTAACACACAGAGGAACAGTGACAGAGATGAAACCTGGACTGCCTCTCAAGAAGCCCTGCAGGCTGGCATCTCCAGAGATGACACCTTGGAACCTCTTACATGGCCTGATGATCGGATGGTCAGTTGTCTCATCCTATTTTGCTCTGATCGCCTCTCTCTAAAACTGTCCTTACAGATGCAGCTTATCTGATGTAAGAAAGACTCATCATACAATACTGTTTGCATTATTCATGTATGTCTGTGTATATTTGAATGTATTTGTGTGCATGTCTGCACTCATATATATATGCACCCACATGCATTCAAAGGCATGTTTGTATGTGTTCTTGTAAGTGACATTTTCAGAACTTGGGGATGAAAACAGCTTAACAGTCATTGAACCGAAAAAAAAACCCCCAAATCATAAATAAACCATGAGATTTCAACTTTCGTAAAAGTTTTATTTATAATTGTGGTCTTTTCTATGAATCTAAGGAATCAGAAGAAAGACGTACTGAAGTTACAGAAGACAATCAAGATGACACATACGTCACAGAAGTGATAGGGGACTCAGCAAGTATCATGAAGAAAGACTACAGAGCCTCTCAGAGAAGTATGTAAAGGCTGTTGTTGCTAAGGACCCCATGTTAAACTATTTTCCTTAGAGATAATTTATCTTTAAAGTTCCAGATTAGGAGGAGTGCGACGTGCTTACAGGGGGGGCGTGAAGGCCATCATTTTTAAAAAGTTTCTTATACTGGTATTAGTGAAATTAGCTTACATTGTGTGGCTAAGGGGGGCGCGCGGACGTACCTTTGTTCGTCAGGGGGGCGTCACAAGTAAAAGGTTGAGAACCGCTGCTGTAATGTGATACGGTGAAGCCTAAGTGTATATTTATCAGCACATTAGCAGAATACTCCTCTCTTACACGCAGACATATCCCCTGCACCCTGCAATTGTAAATGTCTATATGCATATATGTATTAATGTACACATGTGTATGTCTGGTGACACACTTGTGAATGCATTCATATACACATAAATGCATACACACATTCAAACACAAAGATTCAATTTTAAAAATTGGTTTTCAGCTAGTTTATTCAAATGTAAAGGAAAACCTGGCGTTTATTTGGGAATTGATGCAACATTTCATGAAAAGGTATCCAAAACTGTTATTGTTATGATTTTTCATTTATCATCAGTGCATTGGACATCCAGGGCAAGGTAGAAGCAGGTCTTAGCATGGGTCCATCACATATTTACCTCCGTAGGCGACGACCTGCAAAGTATAAAGAGTCTCTCAAAATGCTTCTTCCTGTGAGAGGCAAGAGGTAAGTAGTGTCAGCAATGTTGCAGCTTCCCATGCCCCCTTACAAGATGAATTATCAGTGATGTGAGTGCAAGAGACAAAAAAAGTAAATTATGTGGCCAGCACTGTCAGCAGTCTGTTAAAAACTTTGTTTCGTTTGTCCAAAGCCCGAAGGATATACTGCCACTTTCATCCGTTGGATGTCTGAACTTCATGACCTTTGGGTGGGTCACACCTATCATGATCAAGGTATATCGCAATGGAGTTGATTATGTAAAAACTCTGCAATTGTCTCAAGAGGACAGTGCTGAAACAAGTGCCATGAGGTAAGTCACCTGGAATAAAAAATGCTGGTGGGAGGGCAGATAGGGAAAGCTGATATTTGAATGGGTAGAGTACTGATGTCCAAACCAGAGAAGTGTTGGCTCAATATCCACATGACCCAGTTGTTGGAAATGGGTGCCACACTCTATAGAGGGTTGACGAAAGGTAATACTGGGGAGAGAGGGTTGGCGCCACCATTACCAAAAAAGTCAAGAAAAGTGTGATTTCTGATACCTCACTCCCAGTGACCTAATAAAGACTGTGGAGGCAACCTTGACTTTTTTATAATCCAGTCATCTTTTATTTCTTAAATGATTGACTGATTTTGTTCTCATTGTCATTTATGTCTGCTTATTAATTTGAATTATCTTTGAGTATAGGATATCTGAGATTTTGGGTGGGTGATGGTTGGGGGTAATTATCACTACACTCGAACACCAATGAGTCAGAGTGTTATGATGGCAGTATTATTAAATGTTTTATATGCCAAAACTGTAATAAACTGTTTCATGAGATCAGTATGTTCTACAAGTCTTATAAATTTAAAAGACAGTTTCATATCCTTTTGGTTGTTTGGAAGTGAAGTGTTCAAGACCATGGGGCTAGCTTTTTCCCTGAGTGTGTCCATATGTGTATGTATACAATTTGCTGCCTTTCCCTCATTAACATTTAAGTGGTCAAGTGTCCATTTAACAGCTGATCAAGTAGGGAATTATATTGTCACATGGGTATCAACCATTAGTGTGTATGCCTCTGGCTCAAAAACCAGTGGGGTAACCGTTTTGGTATTCAAAGTCCCAGGCATACATGTATAAAGAGTTGTGTACCAGTGCTAAATCACTCATACTGTGTGAGGGTTTTGACAACTTGTTATTTTTTTATAAAGATTTATTCAACACTATTGTTGATTACACTTTCAGGCTAGAAAGGCTGTGGAGAGAAGAACTGGAGGCTAAAGGTCCTGAAAAAGCATCTTTCAAGCGGGTGATGATTCGTTGCAATTAGGACACGTCTGCTTTGCACATTTTTCTTCCTTTCACTTTTTGTGCTCTTCAGTATGCTAAATCCAGTAAGTACACTCTAGTTTGTTTGGGGTTTTTTGTGTGTATGGCTGCTGCAATTTCTTAATGGAAGCTCCATTTGTCTCTTAACAAACACACTGTTTGTGCGTGAGAGTGAGCTTCATTTACAACCTTCTACATAAAAATATTTTTTAAAAAATCATTTGGTCTTTAATCAAATCCTGACCTTTTTATGCAAGATACCAATGAAATAATAATTAGTTTTGCTAAGTAGGGTTACACTATAGTCATTTTGTCATAACACTTGCATACTAACCCAGTTTAATAGTGAGAAGCATTGTTGAGATTATCCACAATAAATAAAAGCACACAGGGAATAACAAACTCCAAAGGCTGTGCATGTTGTCATATATTGCTAAACTATGTGCACCTGCTCACCTGCTATTTTTTTTTTTTTTTATTATGCTGCTATTTTATTACAAGGGAAATGGGTAGCCATTGAAAATTATTAACATTTTCCAGACATAGTTCTTTTAATGCGTTTAAAGAAACATAACTGGAAAACAATTAAACTGTCAGTCAACATAAACTTTCCTTTGTCTGTGTATTGTTTACAAAAATCCATTTAACGTTATCCATATACAAGAGTAACTGAACAAAAGTCTACGCTCAGGCATACTTCTTCGAAATTGGACCAGCATTGCTGAGTTAAAGAATCTCTTCTAGTTATGCTTACTTTTCAGTCAAATGACTCAAGTTAATTAAATGAAATTTATTATACTAATTGAGTAGTGATAAAGAGGATCATACAGCAAGAATTGTTTATTTAATTTACTTTTCCCTGTTTTGTGATCTTTATTTGATCACAGTGTTTTCCATATCCTAAATAATAAAAGAGAGAACATATTTTATAGTTTACTGCTTAAGAGACTAAAGTTACAAAGTAGGAAGTATAGAGATGTTTTGAAAGTTCGATCCGTTACTTGAGTCCCTTAACTAGTTGTGGTCTGTTTACAAGGAGACACAAGCCATCACATTGTTATCGGCTTTGTCATGTTTCAGATGTTTTTGATACGCTCATTTCTTGAATACCTTGCCAGGGGAAATTTGGACTTAAAAGTTGGCTTCTACTACGTAGTAGGAATACTGTGTTGTGAACTGCTGCGAGCTGGATCTATTTCAATGGCTTGGATGAACAACTACAAGACTGGTAAGATTTTTCATTCATCAATGTTTTAATCAGTAGTATCATTTTATTATACTTTTGTGTTGTATTTTGATAAAGACTGCTAAAGATGCATACATTAGGAAGAATAACGATGGTTTGGAAATTTGGGTTTCTGGTGGATATATTTATTTATTAAAAATTGGAAAAACTGAAAATACTAATGATGAATATAAAAATTTTGCTAAATGCTGTAGAATGTATATATATATTTATCAGAAGTGATGAACAAGTATTAAAATTTATGTTGTTTAGGTGTCAGGGAGCGAGCTAGTGCAATGACACTTTTATTTGCAAAAATTACTCGTCTAAAAGGGATGAAGAACAAAACTGTTGGAGAGGTAAATATAGATCATTTTCTCTACCTCTTAACAAATTGTCTTTTTTTGATGGCTTTATGTTTAGGGAAAGAGAATAACAGCAGTAAAGATCTGAGAGAAAAATAAACACAAAGTATGTGCACGTGTGTGTGTGTGCATGGGCAGGTGTATGTAGTTGCCTATGCTTCAATGTCTGCTTGTGCAATCATTGGTGTTGAGCATTCCTAAGATTCATTAACACACATTGATGCATAGTTTCTTGAAGATAGACTAACTATATATTGCTTCACTGAGTCATTTTTCTATTTGTTCAAAACTTATTAAATCTTACTTAATAGAAATCGGCAGTTACATTTTTTTCTGAAAGATTTACAAAGATGACAGTTTTTTGGGCTATGGTTTCAGCAGTGACATAGATACAATTAAGTAGTGTTAAGAGTTGTGGTAGGTCTTGTAATGTTTCATGTACGAGTGGTATCTTGTGTCTGACATTTTGTGTGCGTCATTTGTTCCACATCACTTGAAGCAGAAAAAGACCTCATGTATGAGAAAAGCATTTGCTCTCTATTGGACAAGTGAGTGGAAACAAAACAATGGTCTTCGACCGCCATCTTTATAACACTCTCAGTGACATTCCTCTGAACTTGTGCCTCTTTGATTCGATTCACTTACAAATTTCTTCATTCCCATTGTCATTTGTAGGGGCTTGTCAAGCATTGTGTTGTGTGTGTGTAATACGTCATACATATGCAAGGTAAGTGTACGTTATTGCATATTTCTTAATGCAGATATGACTTTGCTATCATGATTGATTTTAATTTAGCTGTTAAGTCTTCCCTATCTTTATACCTTGCTGTTTTTTATTTTTCAGCTGGTCAACATGGTGGGAAATGATGGGCAGCGCATCTTTGATGCCATAGTTATTGGACCACTGGTGTTGACTGGGCCTTTAGCAATGACGGCCGGCTGTATATACTCAGTCTATTACCTTGGCCCATGGGCGCTTGTGGGTTGTGCTGTGTTTGTCAGCTTTTACCCTTTTTCTGTAAGTAAATAAAGATATCTAAGTTTATATAAACATATACCTTTTATCAGAATCTAGAAATTTTATGATGTTTTTTGATAAAAATAATTATAATCGATAAAAGCATTTGTGTCATCTGATAGATCACTTATTTAACACTTCTCAACACTTTTAAACTGACCATTTGTTAACCGGCTTTAAATTTTGTGCAAAAAGCAAATTAGTGAAGCATGCAGAATGAAATTGAAGTTGATTATAATGGAGTGAAAGTCATTGTCAACTCAGTTTGACTGTTCGTTTATGATTTAAAACAAAAATGAACGATGCTGGAGAAAAGGAGTAATCGACGAAGTCTGGAAAAAAGCAAAAACTTGTGATTGTGATTGGTACGCAGAAACTGTGTAGAATTGAAAGTATGGACAATGAATCAAAGGATGGTGACAAAGACATTTAAATAGAGAAGTAGACCGCAAGTAAAAATACATGTGACCAGAGAAACTTTCATTGTGAATCACTGAAGAAAGGGCTTTGGCTAATGAACAAAGATGATGATATGAGATTTATATTGTGTCTAAAGCACAATAACATGTTTGCTAACTCCCTGCTAACTCTGTTGTGTATCAAATATATATCACAAAAGCAGTAACACTGTGTTCGTTTTGATGGGCCACCTTTTCCCCACTGAGAATCTAAGAAATACTAGAATATTCTCTGAAAGGGCTTTTATTTCCAAATGAGTATGAAATTAAGTCCTCTCTACAGGTAGTGGCTGATTTTTTAAATTAAGAAAGAATATATATATATCTCTAAAAGATGGAATCATGGTTTGAGTCTCTTAATTCATAATTTGTGGAAGTTGACTTCCAGTCATACCGCTTATTTGTCATGTGAGGTTAGACATTGTTTCTTGTAGGACTGAAATTTTCATTATTAGTATAGAGAAAGATTAAGCTTTGAATAAAAGTTGATGTGCACACCAAAGCGAAATGAAGACTGAAGGGTATATGCTTTCTGAACACTGGTGTTGGTGTGCCTTGTATGTATTTAATTTTTTTTTTTATTAACCCTTAATTTTATGGTTACAAATCCAGCTGTACTGTCCCAGAGGAGATAATTATAAAACTTGGTTTATTAACATTTCAGAACTGATAGAGCTTTTCTTGAACCTTAAGTGTGTTTTGAAGTCAAAATGTTTTCAGAAAAATACTATGACTCATTGATCATTTCAGTTTCAAATTGTTTCAGACTTTCATATCAAGACTTACAACCTTCTTCCGAAGAAAAGGGATTTCTATTACAGATAGACGAGTAAGTCTTTGCTTTATTTATTTCTTAATTCAGTTTTTCAGATGTCTTTGTAGATGTCAGCAGCTGTAAATTAATTTGCTTTGTACCTTTCTTTGAAAGTAATGTTAAGATAAATTTGTTTTTAATGCATGCATGATATGTATAAGTTGTATAGTATTAGGCATGTTATGAGCTTCATACACAAGCTAAAGTAATTACAGGGTCACCTGTCACTTAAAACTAAAATCAAGCTTTGATATTCTGTTCTCGCATACCATAACTCTGTGTGTGTGCATGGGTGTAACCAAGTCAAAATAGAGGCATGCTTTACAGGTGCGGATGATGAACGAGCTGCTGTCCTGTATCAAGCTAATCAAAATGTATGCATGGGAAAAACCTTTTGCCAGGAAAATAGCAGGTTGGTTGAAAGTTACAGTAAGGTGTCTTTCCTAGAGCCATCATTTTGTTTTCATCTTTCAGCTTGTGGCAGATCATGAAACATAAATTTGTGAGACTTTTTGATGTTTGTTTTTCCTTTGTCTTGTCTTTTCTTTTTCTGTTATCATTATTATTTATGGCTTCCACCCTGCACACTGTTATACCGCATTGCACTTTTTTAAAAAGAGACCGGTGTGCTTACTCTCAATTTCTTCCCCTGGTATCCACCCATTTTGAATCCACTAAGTACCAACAATCCACTCATTCAGCCTTATCCTGCACCATCAGCTAATGTGCTAGCAATGTGTTAATTTGTAGTTTTTCCTTACATAGTTACTTTGGGTATCATGCATCATATGTCTGTACTCATCATTATTATTTTATGATATAAAGAGTGTTTCATAAAGTACGCAGTTTTTTTAATTTTATGAGATTTTCTTGTTTGAATATTGTTAGCACTGTTCCTATCATTCTTGTTATATATTTTCACTCTGATTAGAAGACCATTTGTCATTTTTCCATTTTGTAGTCATGGAATGGTTCAGTCTTGAGCAACGCATTCTTATCGTGAAAATTCATTACTAAAACAGGGAGTGCTACACAGAGACTAATCTCACTTCACAGTGACCTAGAGGCAACACAGTGCCTAGAGGCAACCTAGAGTGGCCTCCGAGGTCATGTGACCTCACACCTTGTGACTTCTTTTTATGAGGATTTATGAAGTCACAAGTTTATGTGAACAAACCTCAAATGATTGCCAAACTGAAGAGGGAAATTCAATGGGTAATCGGCTAAATCAACAGGAACTTCTATGAAAATTATCGTGAATTTCAACGATTGGATGACTGCCTACAGAGAAAGTGGAGGTGGACATATGCTGAACATCATTTTTCATTACTAAATCAAAGTATGTTTTGAATGAAATTAAAAAAGAAGTTTGAATTTTGCTTCAGTTTTGGCTGATTTATTGCATTTTTTAAAACTGCATACTTTATGAAATGCCCTTTATAGCTAACATGTTGTGTGATTATGCATGCATTTTCATAAACTTGTACTTACATTTATGCCTACATTTGAACACATTAAGAAAGAAGGGAGGGGAAGCTGGCAAAAAGAAGATTTGGGAGAAAGCATTTGTTCATTGTTTATAATTCATATATCATTGTTCTTTGCTCGTTACACAAATGTTTCCTCTTTGATATATTTTTTAAAAATGGCATTTAACGCTTAACAAGTCACTTAGTATGTAATATGTCTGTGTGTGTATGTGTGCACACGTGCGTACACTGCTATCATTATACAAACAACTAGTTGAGCTATATGCAAGCACAAATACATACCTGTGCAGAGATTCGACTAGAGGAGCAGAAGGTTCTGGAGAAGAGTGCTATTGTACAAAGTATCAGCACAGGAGTAGCTATTATGGTGCCTGTGATAGCTTCCTCCCTCACTTTCATTGCCATGGTCTCTGCTGACAACGATCTGACTGCAGCTCAAGCTTTTACCTTTGTGGCACTTCTCAACTCAATGCGGTTTGTCCTCGGAGTTTTGCCCTATGGAGTGAAGTCCTTGGCTGAAGTCTCAGTTACTCTGAAAAGATACCAGGTCTGTACATTGTATGATGGTCATTACCTACTGTGTTTGTGGTAATGAATATTAACAACTTACATCATACAACAAAAACAATAACAAGAATGACTGATATTTGTTTATTTTAACTTTAAAATTTCATTGTGAAATTTAATTCACTTTTAGTGAGTGAGGTGTAGTGCTTGATCCAGACATATTGGACTGATGCAAGTTTATCGATATTAGTCCTTGGTAAAGGGTGACAGAAGGCTGCATACACACAAAGGCTAACAGTATTTAAGAAACTTGTCTGGTTGAACAATCAGTCAAAGCCACTAAAATGTTCTTTTGGAACATTCCAGAACAGACAATTTGCAGGGCGAAAACTCCATAGCAGCTTTGTAGGGAGGTTTCTATTGACTTGTCGCACTTCAGCAACTATTTAGTTTCTTAAAAATGCCCTTTTCAACTGATGCACACTTTGATGACTGAAATACGATTTTGTTGCTGAGTACAGTACCATTAAGTAAGAGTTGGTTCTTGGAGATGTTCCAACTGTTCTTGACTTGCTCTAATCTGTCATAATTGCTTACAGTTGCTGGTATTGACATTGTTTAGTTCTTTTTGCAGTCAGTGCTGTTGATGGAGGAGATGCAGCCTCTCAGGGATGTAACAACAAAAGACAACATAGCAATTGAGGTCAAAGATGCTACTTTGTCATGGGGAGTAGGGGATGATACACCTTATTCCACTATAGGTTTGTAAAACAGGCATGCACATGCACACACTCACGCACTTTGAACATGGCCTAGGTTACCTCACTTATAGTTGTCTTGACCAGCAATATGACTTTGGGACTTTGGGTCTGTGTTGCCAGAACATGGTTAATTAATTGGGGAAAATGATGTATTGATGAAAATCAATTTGTTGTAGAGGTTGCTTTTTAAGTCTGTATGAACCAATTGACTTTTACTTGGGTGTTCAAGCATTCTTGCTAGAGTAAATAAATCAGTTTCAACCTTGTCAGAAATAAGATGATGGTTATTTGTTTTATTCCTACTATGGTTTTTTAATTTTGACTTTTCAGAAATTACAATAGTTCTGTGAAATGGGATTAGCAAGCACATTCAACACTGTATTAGGTATGGCTAAACAGTGCCACAAAAGTAGTCAGTTTTAGTTCTCAAAAGTCGACAGATTTAGTTCTCAAAACAATTTGGCGGTTTATTCGCTTTTTGTGTGCATGATTTTGTTAGGGTCTACTTCTGAAGCTGCTTCTGTGACCAAAAATGATGAGAACAAAAGCTCAAAGCAAAAGAATGATGAAAAGCGAAAGATGCTTAGCACCGAAGAAAAGAATGTTTTGATGGTAAACAAGTCTGGAGAACACGAAGCAACTCTTCGCAACATCACTTTCTCACTTGAGAAGGTAGCACTGCTGAAAGAGTTTTTAATGTCTGTTATTCCAATGTCATGAGTGCATGCATGTGTATTTGTGTTTGTCTATGTCAGTAATGTATATGTTTGTATTTAATGTATGTTTGTGTATATATGTGTTTGGATGTGTATGTATGTCTACCTGGGAAGGTGGGAGGGGGATATTTACTCAGTCTCCCTGTCCTCTGGACAACTCAAGACATATGCGGTCAAAGTATTTTATTCCTGTTCTGGTTGATGGTACCACCAAGATCGAAGCATTGACTGGCTACCTCCAATTGTCGCTGACAAGATGGTTAACTGCTTCCACCTCTATGTAACAGGGAAGATGGGGGTTTCTGTCCCGATATCACCACAAGAACAAACACAACACTCTCATGGGTTCCAAGCCCTTTTACTTTAACGCCAGTCGATAGTTCTGGCTAAGGCAAAACTTCCATACCACACACTCATGCTCTGAATGAGTTGTAGCTCTCATCTCCGCTTTCCCCTCATGTTCTGTCCTTCTACCCTCTTCACCCAACCTTCACACCCAACTTCTCTCCAAAACATCCCTACACTTCCATCCTGTCACTAGTCAACCCCCTACCGCACTCTTTCAGTCACGGCGTTGTCATCCAGCCATGCAGTAACTACCCCCAACCGCCAAGCCTGTACCTGTCCTGTGTGCATCTGCGTGCATGCATGCGTGTGTATGCATGCCATGTTCCATACTACTATATCTACACTCTCTCTATCAAGCTGACTTTTTGTTCCATGCTACCAGGCCTTCATATTCTCCTAACCACAAAATTCTCTAGAAACTAGCCCTATCTTGCTGACCTTCCACATTGACCTGCTGGTGAGAATGGTTCTTTTCACCTTTATTAATTGCCATTTGTTACCTATATACTTTTATAGGATGCATACAAGAACATAAAAGGCTAATTCTAATTATTTGATGTGGTTGCTACAGGGTAGAGTACTGGGTGTGTGTGGCAGTGTTGGCAGTGGCAAGAGTTCCCTCATCAGTGCAGTTTTAGGTCGGGTAAGTTCATAACCACAGCTTTGCTTCACTTGATTAGGCACCTTTGATTAATCCCTCACGACACCAATCTGATTACATGTATAGAGGCTTGATCCTGTAAATTTGATAGTTTAAAAATGATCTCATTGTTTAAATCTCTTATATCAAAAGGCTCTGCTTCTTCAGTGATGGCCTAGATTTGACTCTTTGTTCCTCATAAAATGTTTCTTTCTTAATTACATAATTTGAAAGCATAAATGTATAAAAAAGGACTTGTAAGAAATTGTTACTTCAGTTCTAAAATTACATTATTATTTACATTGTATTTCAAACAGTAGGCAAGGATACTTTTTCTGCTGCTACGGTTCTTTCTGAGTAGCTCATATGTCTTTGTGCAGATGGAACAAATTTCAGGTTCTGTTGCTGTTCAGGGAGCATTGCTTATGTTTCACAGCAGCCCTGGATTATAAATGACACAGCTAGAGAAAACATACTGTTTGGCTTCCCATACAATGAGGAAAGGTAGGCAGGCATATCTTATGTTTTAATTCCTTCTTCTTCTAGGCATTTCCTTAGCCAGGATTTTTTTCAAGCAATAATACATGGACAATTTATATTTATAAGATAATGTGAACATCATGAAGTTAGTTAGTTAGTTAGTTAGTTCCCGTTATGCCGGTCGGCATGTAGGGCAGTGACAAAGGTCCTCCACTTTTGCCTGTCTGGGCTAGACTCCCCACAGTACAGCTGAGGTTTTGGGTCTTCATGTCTGCCTCCACAGTTCGGCGCCAGGTGATCTTGGGCGACTCGCTTGCGTTTTCCTTCTGGCGTCAGTGTAAGGCAGTTTTTATGATGGAGTTGCTCCGCCTCGGAGGACGTGACCATCCAGCGCCATCGCTTCTTCAACAGGATGGTGGCCATACTCTCCTGCCGCACTGGGCAAGTAGTTCTTCGTTGGAGATTGTCCTTGGCCAGAAGATGCCCAGGATTCTTCGCAGCTTTTGGTGTGGAAGACTGACAGTTTGTTGAGGTCGCTGTCAGTCATTCGCCAGCACTCCGAGCCATACAGTAGAGTGGACATGACCAGACTGGTAAGTCTCAGCTTGGTATTGATGCTGTACTGTGTCGACTTCCAGATGTTGCGTAGGCTACAAAAGATGCCCCTGCCTTTGCTCAGTCTGCTCTGGATGTCACGGCCTGCTCCTATCTTGCGTTACCACGCTCAAGTAGGTGAAGCTTTCAACCATCGGCAGGTCTTCTCCCTCTATGCTGATCGGTGTTGGATTGGTGGTGTTCAGGGTCATCACTTCTGTTTTGTCCGGCTGATGTGCAGACCGACCTGCTGTGCAAAAGTGTGCAGGCGAGTCGTCTTCTCTTGCATGTGCCGGTGGGTGTGTGACAGCAGGGCCAGGTCGTCGGCAAAGTCTAGGTCTTCTAAGTTCGTGGAGAGTGTCATCGTATGCCCCTTGGTTCATCTTCGTTGTATGGCGCGTTACCCAGTCAATGACAAGGTTAAAGAGCAGGGAAGACATCACGCAGCCTGTCTCACTCCGGTCCCGACCTCAAAGTAGATGTCACTGTTTCCAACACAGCATGAAAAGTTCGCATAGAAGCTTTTGATCAGGAGTACAATTTCCATTGGTATTCCGTATGCTCTCAGGATGCGCCAAAGGCTCTCTCTATGGATGCTGTCAAAAGCCTTCTGAAATCTACGAAGTTAATAAGAGCTGCCTGCCACTCTGTGCATGTTCAATGATGTTGCGTAGTGCGAATATCTGGTCGGTGCATCCTTTTCTTCTACGAAAACAGCCTGTTCTTCTCTAAGTTGTGTGTCCACTGCCTCTGAGATTCTTTGGATGATGATCTTTGTCATGATCTTGCTCGGGATGGACAGGAGAGTTATTCCTCGCCAGTTGTTGCAGTCGCTAAGGATCCTTTCTTTGGGATTTTGACGATCACTCCTCTGGTCAGTCATCTGGGACTTGCTTCCCTTCCATATTGCGGTAATAGGGGTTGCAGGATATTGGCTGCCAGTTCTGGGTCCGCCTTGAATAATTCAGCATTCAGATTGTCCTGACCAGGTGCCTTTTGTTCTTCAAGGACTTAATTGCTGTGATGATTTCCTGCTTCTCTGGGGGCGATGTTAACGTCTAGGTCTCATGGCTTCTTGTATGTCGGCTTCTTCGGAAGGTGGTGGTCTGTTCAGGATCTCTCTGAAGTGTTCGGCCCAGCGTGCTTCTTGTTCTCTCTCTGTCGTTAGCAGCTTCTCCCTTGTCCTTGACTGGCTGCTGTGAAATTTGCCGCTAATCGTTGGTGATCTTGTACAGCTTTCTTGTTCTCCTTTTCTTGCTGCTTCTTCGGCCTCACTTGCTAGATTGTTCAAGTGCACGCTTGTCTGATCTCGCCGAGCGCTTCACTGTCCGGTTCATCTCTCTGTACTGTAGTTTGAATGTCTTGCAGTCTTTCAGATCTGGTGCTAGCCATTTTAAGGTCTCGTCTTTCCTCTATCGCCTTCACGTCTCTGGTGTTATCCATTCCTTCTTCTTAGTTCCTCTCAGTCCAAGACTAGTCTCGCTGCTTTTCTGGTAACTGTTCTCACAAGGTCCCATCTCTGGTTTATGCTTTCTGCGTCTGCCTCGCAAATGTCTGTCATGTCTGCAGTGCTGAATCTGTTTTTCACTTGAAGAGTGAAGGCATTTTTCAGCTTGGGGTCCTGCAATCTTTCCACATCAAAGCGTCTGTGTGCTGCTAACTTGCGTCCTGTACTTCGCAGTTTCATTTTTATGTTTGCTACAACAAGGTGATGGTCACTGAACATCTCCTCCTCTTCTCACCCTGAGTCAAGCAGGGAACGTCTCCAGGAGCCGTTGATCATTAGGTGGTCGATCTGGTTACTGTCCCTACCATTGGGTGAGCACCATGTTAGCTTATGGACGTTACGGTGAGGGAATACAATCACCAGGTTGTACATAGTGCATAGCTCCACTAGCCTCTCTCCGTTCTCGTTCATGCAGCCACAACCATGTCTGCCCATAGTTCTCTCTACATGGTGTTGTCGTTCCCAACTTGGCATTCATGTCGCCCATCACAATCAAGGTCATGACGGGGTGCTGCACTTACTTCTGCTTGCAATTGATCGTAAAGGTGTCCTTCGCCTCATCATCGCCATCGTTGGTTGGTGCGTAGCACTGGATCAAGGTCATGTTGCCATGCTCCCTCTCACTCTGGCTGTAATCAGTCTGCTGTTGATCGGCTTCCACTCTATTAGGCACTTATCTGTTCCTTTCCTCAGGATGATGGCTACTCCCTCATGGTGTTGGTTGTCCTCTCTGCCAGAATACAGCACTGTCTCTCCGGTCTGAACATCATGAAGGTATAGATTTTTTTTTAAACTTTCAAGTCATGCATCATCTCTTAAAGTCAGTTAATTGTTTGTTTTTCTGGTTTTTTCCTAGATATAACAGTATAGTTGAAGCATGTGCCTTGAAACAAGACTTTGAAACTTTTGTTTCTGGAGATTTAACAGAAGTGAGTACAATAAAACCTCCTTATTGAGACTTTCCCTACTGTACGCCATCTTAAGTATGACCCAAAACATTTTCATGGATGTATTTTGCTTTCATAAATATTATCTCTATTACAAATACCTCTTCAACATGATTTATGGCCGAAGATTGTGCCCTATTACAACCATTTTTGCAGAAGTTGCACGTTGAAACAAAATATTAAGTGCATTTTAAAATATACTGCTTCTGGCCAACTTTTACCTGTATTATGACTGCAAAAATAAAGTACCAGAAATTCAGTACAGTTTGAAAGAGACTGCACTTTTGTTGATCATGCTTGCTACTGACCTTTAGCAGAAGTTATACATATTTATATTACAGAGATTCAGTACAATTGCTTTTATATGTAATATGGAAAAATCTGAAATAATACAAAATTGCAATTTGTGAACTGCAAGTATGACTTTTTAGCCACAGCAGTATTTTTTCAATTTCATTTCATTCAACATTCATTTCTCATTTTCTGCTGGAACTATGTTACAAGAGTTGGCAAGAGACTTTCTTTATAGATATCAATATTCCCTATGGTGTGAAAAAAGCAAAGCTAGACCTCTCTGAAATCATGTCCAGTTGATTTGAAGAACATTGAACCCATAAATCTATGCATATGACATCAACATCAGTTGAATGACATTCTTTACATGTAAAAAGCTCTAAAAACATGCAGTTGCTGAGAATGTTGTGCCAGAGTTGTTCACTCATAAAATTTTCCATATTTTGGCAGTAAAACCTCCCTATTAATACTTTCTAAAAATACACTAAAATCTGGTTGTAACTTAAGGAGAGGGGGTAAAGTAGCGAGATCAACCACTCTGCTTTCAGTCAATGAACCATGTGGAGACTTTATTTCCATGTAATATATGAATTATACACACACAAGGTAGAAAAAAAGAATAATGACTCCCGTAGAGGGTAAAGTATGTTGTAAAAATAAAATTCTTGTAATCAGCTGTTTGTGCTCTATTGCAACATTTTGCATAAATCATATTTTAAAAAGTACAAATAGTACATTTTAAAAGAGCATCTTTGTCTGCTGCTGTATACATGTATTGATCAATTGCTGGCTGGTTCATCTCCTTCTATTGCATAATAAATGTTGCCATTTCATCTTTGTGACAGTAATGTTGACCTGGTCGTGGTAATATTGACCTAGTATGTTGATCTGGTGAAAGTGATGTTGCCTGGTAACATTAACATTAACTGTTGTTTAAATAACTTTCAATATAAGTTTGGTTTTCCTATGCTCTAAAATTTTACAGCAAAGAGATTGTGTATAAACTGTTGTTTTGTTCAACTATCTAAAGATTGGAGAGAGGGGCATCAACCTTAGTGGAGGACAAAAACAACGGATCAGTTTGGCTCGAGCCGTGTACAGTGACAGTGATGTGTATCTTTTAGATGACCCATTGTCAGCAGTGGACATTCATGTTGGCCGACACATTTTTTCACAATGTATAATGAAAGCTTTGAAGGGTAAAACTGTCCTCTTCGTCACTCATCAGTTACAGGTAAGAATAAAGAGATTTAACTCATTTTCCATGCATATGAACGTCAGGGTTAGGGTTAGGGTTAGGGTTAGCACATTAAGACTTCATAGTCAGCAATTTGCATTTTTACAGCAAATGGTTGCATTAGAAAATTTATTATGCTGTGCAAAAACAACGATAAGTAAGAGAAGAAATCCTTGATATTTTTGGCCTCAAAGTCTCCTTGCTTAGTTTTAAAAGGAGTTCAAAATGGTTGTTTCAGTATTTAAATCAGTGTGACAGTATACTGTTCCTCAAAGATGGTCGCATCTTGGAGCAAGGAAACCATTCAGAACTTATGGCCCAGAATGGAGAGTATGCTGGGCTGATGCAGATCTATTATTCAGAGCAAGGGAGCCATGTCACCAAAGAGGGTGTAACTGATGGTGAGGAAGCATGAAAGATTGTGAAGAATATCACGTTCATATGTTCATGGAAAGGACTAGTTCGGGCAAATATTTTTAGAAATAGTGTCTGAAAGATAAAAATTTGCCTGTTATGAACACGTAAACTGGTTGTGTTTTCCAAAATAATATGCTTATGAGGAAGATTATTTAGAACAAAAACTTGTATTAGTTTCCATAGAAACTTTTTTTTAACATCTGTAAATCAATTTGCTGACAGAAAAAGTTGAGACAGTTTCCTGTCCACGGTCTCCTGGGATAGACCAAATATTTTCGACAATCAGCATTGCATCAGGAAGGTTGGAGCGAATAGTTTCATCCTCTGGAAGCTGCCAATCTGGTGTACAGGCTCATGTTCTGCTAGAACGAGCTTTCAGCATCAGTTCGGCTGCCAGCAAAACATCAGAAATTACTTCTGCAGGTGAAAAGTATAGTCCTTTTTTATGTCTGTTCATGCACATCTGTGTGTGTGTGTGTGTTAGCCCTATTAAATATATTTTCAGCGGTGGACTGCACACTGTTCAGGTTAATCAGATATTTTACTATTGGTAATTGTAATTGATTTAAAATAAAGATCATCTTGTTTGGGTGGTTGGCAGTGCCTTTCAGGACAGTGAGAATCTGGTGTTATGGGTTTGAATCCCATCTCTGCAGTACCTCTCTTTGAATGTGACTTACTTACAGAGCTGACTATCTTAGTTTTCTCCTGGTACTACAGCTTCCTCCACTTTGTGTGTGTGTGCGCACGCACATGCTGCATGCTGTGTAGCATGTGGGTGTGTGATGGTATAGTGTGTTAAGCTACATTTGTTGCCTACCCTAAAATGGTGTGCATTTGCTCATAAAGTATATTGTATGTAAAGCACCATAAGCCTGGCTTTGGTACTGAGGAAAAATGCTGTATAAATGTGCTGTATTATTATTAAAAAACATTACTTTGTAATTACGTAAAATATCTGTGACTTTTACTCTTCTTATTTTCCTGTTTTTGAAAAAAATTGTTTTCGTGGAAGCATGGTATTTCATAGGTTGTGTCTCTCTTGATTTTAGCTGTTTTAATTTTAGTAAAATCATATTATCCCTTTACTTCTTACAATATGTCAATTACAACTTTGCTAAGTTCGACCGAACTGTTATGCCATTGTCTTGTCCCTGTATCATTTGAAGTTTTTATTGCAAGATGATTTATTTTATTTTATACACAGAGAAAAAGGAAGATGATGGGAAACTGACCATAACAGAAGAACCAATGAAGGGTGCTGTGGATAAAGCTGTGATTCTAAGCTACATAAAAGCTTCTGGTGGCTACTGTGTTGCCTTTGTAGTTCTTCTTGCCTTTTTCCTGACTGTTGCTTCCCAAAATGCTGCTAACCTGTTTCTCACACATTGGCTGAATCAAGGAAGTGGGGTATGTGGGTCAATAAACACATGCACGCCACTGTCACATAAACAAATTTGCATGCATTGACACATGTATTAACATCCATATACACAGGAATACATGCACACTCACACTTATATATGCACTCACACCACTTATAGACCACCTACACAAGTACACACACACATGTTCATTCAGACTCTCAGATACTTGGACATCACTGCAAAATGTTTTAGTTTTGACTATGAAAAGTTGCAGCCAGTTTCGTTTTCCTGATTTGCAGAACACTTCCATTACTGTTGACAACCAGACATTTGTAAGCCAAAGTATTGCAGACCATCCTGAGAAGTCCATGTTCACTCTGTTGTATGGCATGATTATTGTTGTAATGGTCGTTTTGCTTCTTGTCCGAGCCTATATCTTCATGAAGGTCAGTGAGTTCTGGTCTTTTGTTGTTCTTGCATTTGTTATGCGCTATTTGTTACTGCCTATGTTGACTTCAAGTTTACCCCAGTGAATTTTAAAGATCCCACTGAGTTTTGCAAACTTTGTGTTGACTAACTCAACATTTTTTGTTCTGGGTGTGGGTTACTTTGAAGTTTTGATCAGTTGATGGTCATATTATATCATATCATTTTTATCTTCAAGATAATGGCCTAAATTTTATGTTACATATATGTGGACTTCAAATCCAAATGATGTAATAGGTATTTGCACTAAGTGCAAAGTTCTAGTTTTTGTGGGGACAAATAAGCTGTAAAAAAAATTATCTAAGATACTCGATCATCACTGCTATTTATCCTTTTTTTTGCTTATAGATATATATATATACACCCTTATTGTTATTTAATAAAATCTTTTGCTTCCAGGCCACTTTGAGAGCGTCCAGTCGTCTTCACGATGAAGTCTTTGAAAAAATCTTGCGATGCCCCATGTCCTTCTTTGACATGACACCACTGGGCAGAATCATTAATAGATTTTCATCTGACATTGATGAAGGTGAACAAACTATTTTCTGTTTTTCCACACTTTACAGTTAAAAACTATCTTATGTGCTCTAGAGACAAAATATTATCAGGCAGTTTTTTAATCAACTCTACCAGATGACTCAAGTGTTAAGAGCTTAGGGGCGCTACAACTGCGTTTTAACCAAAACAATTACTCCCTTGGTCAGTGGTTTTATCTGTTGCCAGGTTTATCTGCCATTGATCACTATGTAAGGTTCTTTAAAAAAGAGTTCAGCATTAAGTCTCATCATTAAGGATGGCATAAGGTATGGGTGATTGTTGCTGGCTATGCCTTCCATTAGAATGTGGCATTGGCCAATATAACCTTTGTCAGATGATTCTCTAACACTTCCATTCAGTGCATTCTTCTCAGTAACTGGTTCACCAATTTTGCTGTTCAGCATTTGGTTGGCCCTATTTTGGCCTTACTGCATGCCATGGCCTAAAATTGCTGCAGAAATTTTTGTTGGTCAACGAGTGTGATTATGGCAGGGCCCATATACTCCTAATAGTTGGGTCTTTTGGTAGTTAATAATGAAATTCTCTTTCGTCAGTACTCATCTAAATGTTTGCCAGTGTGTATATCTTTATATATGCATACATACACTGAACAGCTTTTAAATGTAAATTTTATAAGCTTTGTCCTCTCTTTTGCAAGCATTAGTCAGCCCTTTTTCTATGACAACTGTTTGTGCAAACATAAGCTTACAATTAGCTTAATAATTGTCATAATGTTACTTCTCACCATTAACAATCTTTTTGTTTTCCTTCTTCTTCAGTGGATGTCCGGCTTCCAATGAATTCGGAAACCTTTATTTCCAACATCATGCACGTCTTTTTCTCTCTGGCACTCATCAGTTACGTTGCACCATATTTTTTAATTGCTCTCCTGCCACTTCTTGTCATTTTTGTCATCATCTACAAAATTTTTTCCCGCAACATGCGTGACTTGAAGAGGCTGGACATGGTCCTACGATCACCTCTTCTCAGTCATGTCACAGCAACAGTGCAGGGCATATCTACTATATATGCCTACAGGAAGACAGATGATTTTTTGAAAAAGTAAATCGGTTTCTCTTGACTTCTTTGCTTGTAAAAATGTAGACTAACATAAACCACATACCATACATAACTAGGCTGCTGGTAGTCTGCTAAGACAGCTGTTAAGTTGGGTATCTTGAATTGTAAAAAGCAAGACAAGTCAGTTCAGTCCACAAGACCATTGTATCCTAATTTCCATTTTATTCCTTTTGGGGTGTACTCATTTGTGGTGTACTCATTTGCGAAATGCATTGAACTCGGTTCCCACTGGGAAATGCACTGTACAAGTCCTCTTTAATAATATATATATATAATGTATTTTATATTTATAATAATACCCACAATATAGTATATGTTATATTTATCAAGCTCAGACTTTATACATTTTTAGTAGGACTTACTATCTTGCAAGAATAGCAACCACTCTTATTTTTCTGTCTGGTCCAAAAATGAAAAGTACAGATCATAAGAAAATATAAACCAAACAGGATTCATCAGAATTTTAGGAATCCTTGAGAAATCCCATAAGAAATTTTTGAAATCTTTTTCTTCAGGTTTTGCAAGCTCTTAAATGCCAACAGTGTACCTTTTGTTCTCTTCTTCATCTCTAATCGTTGGTTGGCCCTGCGCCTGGACATTATTAGTGCCATGGTTACCAGTATTACAGCTCTCATCATTGTTCTTACTTACAAGACTATTACCCCAGCCATGGCTGGACTGGCTCTATCTTCAGCCCTCCAGGTCGGTCATAGATCCATGACTGAATGTAGATTATCAGATTATTTACTTTGCAGCTGTTATCTGTGTGCACTATATACACAGAAACTACTTTTAAAATGTCATTTTCTTGTGAGGCTGATCAATACTTTGACTTTTACTTATTATTAAACTTCTTAACAACTATATACTGGTCTAAGGAAGAAACAAGTGCATTCAAATGCATAAAAATGTACTTGAGATTTACTATGAAATTTATTTTGTATCTGATGTCAAGATTCAGTTAAAGATGTTTTATTTTTGAGACTATAAAATAACGGCAAAATTAAAACCCAGAAATCTTTAGGAATGGCAGGTGAGTTGAGCCAAGTAGAGAAAAGTTTCAAAGGTATCCAAACAATATGCAGAGGATAAAACTCAACCAACCAAGCAAAGATTATTTACCTCTCGGGATGGCTGGTCCAAGAAGTACATTGTTAAAGCAATTTTATTTTTGTTTGCTGCAGATGACTGGACTTTTTCAATTCACCGTCCGCATGGCTATTGAAAGTGAGGCTCGCTTTACGTCTGTGCAGCGGATACTTGATTACTCAAAGGTAACTAATCTTATTACCTCTCACCCGTGCTGTGACTTCATGTGTTTTATTTAACTTTATTTCCTTGATCATACTCAGCCTTGAACAAACTGATAATATGGATGGCATGAGGTTTTATTTTAAAATTTAGTGCATGTCTATCTTTACTTGCCTGTTTGGTTCATAGGCATGTAGGCTCACACTTTAATTTCATTCTAAAAGCGCCTATCACAGGAATCCTCAAACTGTCACTAAAGCACTAAATGCACAGTTTAGTCTCAATAATGTCACTGACTATTTTTTCTGCAGACTATTAAGCCTGAAGCACCACCAATCATTTTTGACAAGAGACCTCCGATGGATTGGCCCAGATATGGGGGTGTGAAGTTTAAGAATGTTCAGATGCGGTACAGAGACAATCTTCCTCTTTGTTTGAAAGGATTGACCTTCAAAATCAAACCACAAGAAAAAATTGGCATTGTTGGCAGATCTGGAGCAGGTAAAATTCAAATTTGTTTTCTTGACATCAATTTAGTGGTTAATCATTTCTTGTTTAATTTATTTAAAAGTATTGTTATTAGCTGCATAAAAGTGTATGTTTTAATTTCTCCAACATTTTATTTTAATTTTTTTTTTTTGTAGTGACAGAAAGAATTTAGGTAATATGTGAAAAGAGTAGTTGCTTCAGGAAGTAATTCTGGTGTGCAAGCATAGCTGTGTAATCTAACTACACTTGGTCACCAACTAGAAAGAAAATTGTCTTTTTTTTTTTCTTTCAAATGTTGGAAAACTTTGTCCAGAGTACTTTTTACTATAGTTGCAATGCCTTAAACATTCAGAAAATATGCATGGAGAACACATGTTCAAGCAGGCTCCAAATTCATTCATATTTTTAACATCAATTTCAATAACTTATTATGTTGAAAACAATTGAACAAACATTTGACACACAAGTTTTGACTTTGTGGCTCATGTATTTAATTCTAGAATGCACAATATGTTTTTCACCAGTTAATGATGATGGTTGTGGTGAAAATATGGTAAATCACACATTTGACTTGAGAACTGAGTCATTTGTTTAAGTCATTGAATACCTCCACTGTTTTTGGTGTCAGGAAAATCATCACTAGGGGTGGTCTTGTTTCGTCTGGTGGAGATGTCAGGGGGCAAAATTACAATCGATGACATCGACATCAGTACCATAGGTCTAGAGGATCTTCGCTCCAAACTCTCCATCATTCCACAGGATCCAGTGCTATTTGTGGGAACCATCCGATATAACCTTGACCCCTTTCAGCAGCACACGGATGAGGAGCTTTGGTCATGCCTGGAGAAGTGCCATATGAAGGAAATGGTGAGCTAACTTCAGCAGCAATAAGTCCTTTTTGTTTTCACTTTTAATGTTTGAGCATTTATTTTTGGGGTTAGGGCCGGTTTCCTTTGTGCTGATCTGCTTGTCACTTTGAGGCTTTTCACTGTACCCAAATTCCATGCTGAAGGTTGCCCCTGTTATACATTACATGATATATTGAGTGGCAAAACACCATGAAGTACACATTGGAAAAAATAATCAAGTAAAAACATACATGAAATATTAATAAAAACAACAAAGACTGAGAAAATATGACATGATATAAGGTGATATAAAGTTCCTGTGGAAATTTTCAGATTGCATGCCTCGACCAGCAATTGGAGTCTCCAGTACTTGAAAATGGAGAAAATTTTTCTGTAGGAGAGAGACAGCTGCTTTGCATGGCAAGGGCTCTCTTGCGACACAGCAAGGTAATTAATTTAAAGCTAGTCCGTATTCTATTTTTTAAGCCATCTGTAGTGTTTTATTACCAACTCCATCATATAGTCAATACAAGGAATTTACTGTTGTTTATGTTTTCAGAGAAAGACTCTTGTGTTGCACTTTGGCAAAAATATAGAAGTTATTTTGAGGGAACACAGGTCATGTCTCACATTGGTGTTGTAACTTTTTACTTTAGATTTTAATGCTTGATGAAGCAACTGCAGCGATTGACACAGAGACAGATGCCCTGGTGCAAGCAACTCTAAAAGAGGCATTTGGGGACTGCACCATGCTGATCATTGCACACCGCCTCAACACTGTCCTTTCATGTGACAAGATCCTGGTCATTGCAGATGGCAAGGTAGGGCTGTTTGCTGCCTGAAAGCTGAAGCCTGCTTTTCATTAGTCAAGCTTTCACGATAAATCTTTCTTGAACTTCATTTGATTAAGTCACCAGTTATTTTGCAGTCTGTGTATCACATACAGGGAATGGCATTGTGTGCAAGAACCTTTAAAGTCATACCCAACCTGAATAGTCAGCTGCACATATCCTTAGCAATTATATCCAGTAAAGGTAACCTTTAAGTTGTTTGGTTTGACATGCTGAGGATAAAATGTTTGTGAGGGCAGTGCCCATCTCATCCCCCTTACTCCCTTTGAGAAGTGGAAGTAGATAGCTGAGGGGTTAGCTGAGTGCACAGATGTGCTGTATACTTTAAAGCAAACATTTGTATCAGTACCCCAATCATAAAGAAATTGGAACTGATAAAATATTTTCTTATTTTGCATAATGAGTTTAAATTCTTTTTTAAGCAAATTTTTTCAAGTAATTTTGAGGTATGTTTATTTAACGGAGAGAAAATAGTATGGGCTAGGGTATTTGACAGTGGCATTCATTCTCTACTATTACTAATATAAAAGCAATATCTCTTTTTTTCTAAGGTTGCTGAATATGATCGTCCGTCTACTTTAATGGAAAACCCAGACTCATTGTTCCAGAACATGCTGCGAGCAACAGAAGGGACTGAATTGGGTTACAGATGAGACTAGACATTAAAATTGTCTGGCTGACGGCATGACAATTCACTGATTATCCATGACAATGAAACTGATTGTCGACCAAAGATGCCATATAGTTGCGGTCATTTGTAGCATTTCAGTGCAAGATCTTGCCAAGTCACAAGTATGTTTTTTTCAGTTTTTTTTCCTGTGGCTTCATTCTTACATTTGGGTTGGGGAGTTAAATTATGAATTCTCCATGAATTAAGATACATCATCTTGCAGCAATATAATGTTTAGATGTAATATTTATTGTTGATGAAACACAAGGTATAAAACAAGTGGTCTGTGCCTATGGTATATTGGCCCCTACTTTGCTATGCATTTTAAAAGAATTTCTTTTACCCCATGTAAATGGACCTCTCTTGGTGGATTCCAGAAGAGCAGTCTGTGCTATGTGAGCATCTGTGTTCAGTCACGATATCAGCAAAACTTTTTGTAACTGCATGAGAACTGTCATTCAGAATCTCTATGACCTCCACGTGAGATATATGCTACATTTATTTATCACAAACCACTCTGCCACAATTATTAAAGAGTGAAAATGAAGTATTGTTCATTGTTGTTGATCTGTGTAATATGTTTTTCCATTAATCTCACTTGTCAGTTGTTGAGTACTTTAAATTGATTTCGCTTTCCTGTGATCTTTCTAGAGACTACTACTTTTTGACATGCTGGCAAATTCCCAGTCCTCTTAAACCATCTTTTTTCTGTGACCAGGGTTTCACCTATAAGACATTATGCTTTTAATGATCCCCTCTAAGGATCTATTATTTTGTGCATTTTGGAGGATGTCCTTGATGTGGTACCTACTGTACTTTTTTATTGTTAATAATTTGTATTTTTGTGACTTTTAACGAGTGATATTTTCTGTAACCTAAGGAATTGCAGTTTGTTTTGATTGGTAATCAGTATTTAAACCACTCAGTAACAATGAGGATGTGGCTGGCTCACTAGAGAATCTTTCCTGTCACCCATTAGAACCCGTGTTTTCATGTGCCTTTCAGACAGCAACTGTATGTAAATTATTGAGTGATATATGTTTTGAGTCCCCAATCAAGAGCTGTTGTTTTTTGGGTTTTTTTTTTTAATCTTGGAACTGTTTGAGAAACTTGTGTTACCTCCTAGTAAGACTCGACAAGGCAGGTGATGACATTTCTAGGACATTTCTTTAATGCTTTTAGACATGTTCTTAAACATGAAGCCCATTTATATTCCAATATTCTTTCAAAGAGGATTTTCATATTTAAACGTGTCTCATGCATCACAGAATTTGTATAGATGTTATCAATTTTTAGTCATGTTTTTACATTTAAAAAAAGTGTTTTGTAATTTTATATCATTATATAAGACATTAGAATGTGCAGTGGTATGAACATACTCTGCTAACCTTAGAAGTATTTATGTATAAATGATAATCAGTAGATCATCCTTTATTATTTATGATAGCTGACTGCAGTGTTTATTTTCCCTTCTATCTTTGTGTTTACAAATTTAAGTGTTTTCAGCATTTCTTTAAAATTGTAAACACTTATTCAGTATAAAAATATCTCATCACTATTATCTCCTCAAAACATAATAATAGATTTAACAGATACCTTTATAAAGTTCACAATGAGTTTCCTGTAATGAACTTTTCTTGTCATGCTGATTCAAGACATCGCAGAAACAAAAATCATCAAGAAAATCTAATACCCTTGGATGTTCTTAAAGAAAACCTTTTAATAACTATACATGTATTAATAATAAATGACAGAAATAATTTCACCAGAATAACAAAGACATTTAATCTCACCTCCTGTATATTCAATCTTTTTAATGAAAATCAGTAAGAGATTTTAGAAAAACGTTTTTGTTGTTTGCATTTTTCACTTTTGGAACATGATTGAAGTCATTGTAACTAAAAAAAATTTAGATTTTTCACATTGCCATTTTGTCATTTTGTGGGAGGGTGGGGTGAAAGAGAAAAGGAAGTAAGAGAGTCCTTGTGTGTATGTAGGATGGACAGGGAGCTTGGGTTTGTTTGAAACTATTTATCTGTAATGTGATAAAATTTGCTTGTGATCTCTGACATTTAAAAACAATCATTCCCTTATAGCAATATTCTTTTACACAAAATTTTTCTTTTACAATTTAAATACACATGAATGTCTTTTTACACTTAGGATTTATTTATATTTTTGCTTTTATAAAGCCTACACACAATGTGGCACTTGTATTAGCTGTGTGGTGTTAAGGTTCTGAAGTTGTACATAGATCAGACAAGCTGTAGCTATCACAGTTTTAACATAATCATATCAGCAGAGCTGTAGCTATAGCAGCAAGTTTTTTTACAAACTTTCTTCATATGCCGACCCATTTTAGGTTCTTTCTTGTTCAAGTTATTTTCTTGCAGATGTTATTCTTTCATATTGTACCCTGACTAGACCACCTAAGCTTTCTTGGCAGTCCTTGCACCCTTCATTATATCCAACGCTGCATGATGTCAGTAATGTTTTCACCATTCTGCTTTCTCTCAGATGTAAAGAAAATGAAACATTGACATACCAATTGGTGGTATATTTTTATTTGTGCAAAGACACACTTAGTAGTCATGACGCATGTTTTCTTTTCTTTAGTCATATGAGCTGGTCTCTTACATTTTATACTTTGATTACATGACTTGGTCTTTTGATGGCCCTGGCTCAATAAAGAGAAATTGGTGATCTAGATCTATTAAGCAAATACATTTTTAATTAACCTCAGAAAGGGTTTTTTCTAGATACACGTAAATGATCTTTGATTATGTGGTTTGTGTCTGATGTTCAGATTTTTTAGAGGGTGTTTTTGAATGTACATAGTGAAGTGGGGGAAGTTGAGAAACCAAACAGCTGGCATTTGTGTTTTCTTCGATAAAAAGAAATGGTTCCTTTCAATTGTTCACAAAATGGGAAAAGGGACTCTTAATTGCTTTTAAATCTCTTTGAAATATGAATAACTGTGTTGAGATAAAGAAGTAATTATTTCTTGGAAAAGGTTCTCTAATGACTAACATTATTTTGAATACAGTTGAAGTTTTATAAAGTGCTTCCAGTGTTTTCCATTCAGAGAGAAAATATTTTAATTATGGTTAGACGTGATATGTAATAAGATCACATGGAAATTCGGAGCCTGCTAGAACATTTTGTACACTGACACTCATCAGTCCTTGGCAAGTGATGGTTGGTACTCATGTTTACTATGCAATGGTAGGTTAATTGCAGTAATACATTCTATTACTATTTCACTGTTAAGACGGGTACATTTGAAGCAGTTTTAGTTGATGACCATCAAACTAAAAGGACTTAGAATACTGTTTCAAATGGTGACATTTCTTGACAGGAATAGATGGACGTAAATTTTGGGGTGTAAATTTCATGTATATTCTCAGGCATATCCTTTTTTTGTAAATTGAAGGTGCATTTACTCACAGTGTTCATATTTGTAAATAAGTTATGATCATTTTAAAAGTTAAGATTTTGATAGGAGCCAAATGATTGTCACAACTAAGCCATGCTATCATTATCAATCAACATCAAAAGACAAGGAAAATAGATATCATGAAATGTAATGTCATCAAGTATGGGGTTAAATGTTACCCTGAGATTATCTTTGGTGGACCTAGCCTTAGTGTTTGTCCAGCTATATTTGCAAAAACTGAAAACTTATGAAATGAATAAAATAAAATATAGCCTTACATCTCATCCGTGATGCAGAATTAAATAGAATGTTGTAGAAAAAATATGAATGAAAGAAATAGCAAAAAGAAAGAAAAATCTATTTGTGCCCGGTGGCTAGTGTTAAAAATAATACACACCTGGCAAACCACGGAGATATATGTTTGCAAGAGAGACTATACATAAAGCTTTGGTTTTTGCGTGGCTTATTATATAGTTGTTTTACAGCAGGGATCCAACAGTTAGTAAAATCAGCTTCTCTACCTTAAAACGTCAGATTCATAGCTTTCACTACAGACATTGCCACAGCTACCCGATATTTCAATTGCTTTAATTATTTCACTACAAATCTACTGTTCAAAAATGGTGTCTGCTGGGAACTGCAGCACTATTATTTATAATCAAAACAGTCATATTTTATGAAAACAATTGTGTATTCTGCAATGTGCAATATAGAAATGCTTGGATACATACATTCCACTGTGTAATATGAAATAGTGCAGCTAACGGTATTGAGTATGAGACTTTTCCTAGCAAACATTTGCTTTTGATCAAGTGATTTATTTGTAAATAAGTAAAGGTAAATGTCAGATTTTGTATTAATAGCATGGATTTATCATTATGAAATAGTAATGTGGTCTTTACGATATGGTGAAAATAGGGAAAAGTTGTCAAGGTCTTGAACGGTGTCTTGATCAGTTGATGCTGTTACATTGTGGCCAAAGCTGTAAAGCATACTTTCTGCTCAATATTTGTTTTTAACATGATAAATTCATTACAAATTGGCTGCTAGATAACTAGATAACATATTAACTGTGTGATAAGATCTAACAGTTTTGGATAAGAGAAGCCATTAGCATTACTTTGAGATTCTGCCACCGGCTAGAGGTGATTTTGTTGAAAAATCTGTTCAAATGGTCTTTTAAAATCTCCACTGCACCATTACATTTCACTGGAAGAACATTAAGCATCAAGCCATGAGAACATACAAGTTAAAGCATAATCGGTGGGATATACGATTTCAAGAAGAGCTATGGTGTTGCTTTTATTTCCCACCTAAAGAAATACTAGAAAATGTTAAAGTTCATACATACCTGCGAACTCCCTTCCTCCCCAACCCTACTCCTTCAGTACATGCTGGCCTAGTTCCCTGTCCTTTGCACTATGCAGTTTGCTTATCACCCAGCATAAACTGCCATATTGCAGGCATTACTTTTCTCTATAGACTGAGTTGGGTGCCTTCTCAAAATATTTGCATATTTAAACATTCTTGATGCTGGTCTTGTATGGGTGATTTTAGACTGTTTGAACTCATGATTTCTGAGCTAAGTCATTGTTAAGAGCAATAATTCAGTCTGTTGTAGCCAGTCTTTTCTTTGTGCCATTATATCATTGCTACTAGCAGTAGTGAGACTAAACATTGATAAAATTTTGGCACAAAAGTACTTATGTATGCTTGACATAGTTTTATTTGCACCACCACTAAATAGAAAACCAGTCCACAATGTACTACATGGACTTGGTCTAAAGCTGCCATAAGCTTCTGCTAAGGTGTATACCATGTATGTATAAATGTATGGGCTATTTTTCTTTTCTTATAGAGACAGAGTCTGTGTGTGTGAGTGTGTGAGGGTGTGCATATTTTCAAAAGCAAAATAGCATCTGAAGCAATAACATTATTTGTGGGGAGGCAAACAGAGAGCATCGTTTTTGGTTTTTTTTTTTGTTTTTGCTTTTTCTTCTTATTTTACATGACATTATTCTGTTCATCAAATGATATCTACACTTTAGCATAAAATCATGATCAGAAATTCTATATTCTAGGCATAAAAAATTCTTAGTAATCAGCTAACTTGATAACCAAGATGTTTTCATACTTTTGAAAGTATAAACTAAGCAGACTTGAAGAAAGGATATGTTTCTTAGACAGTCTGTACTCAAACATTTCTTTATATTTATCCAAGCACTTCATTTATGTTTGCCATGGCATTATCCATTTGCTGATACTAGTGTTTTTTAATATGGTTTACTGCTACATTATTTGTAGTCTTTCATGTACAGAGCATTAATCACCTCTATACACTTAATAAATTCAGTTATTACAAATCTTTAAACCTACAATCTGTGTCATTGCTTTCATGTATTTTTGTAAATTGGATTTGACTGAGGAGTTTGGTACTTCATTGTATGTGTATATGCAGATCTTTGTTGATATGATATATGATATGATGATTCACGTATTTGTAATATCTGACATTGACATTGTGATTAGAGTTTATTTGTATGCAAACCATTCCTTCAGATGCATTTAAAAAAATCAGAGAATCTAAACAGTGTGAACTGTAAGGTTATATTTTTTTTTCTCGCTGCATTTTATAAGAGTTAAACATGTTTGATGGTTATAGCCTTATGTACATTTTGATTACCTAGTTATGTTGAGTGTGAAATATCAAAACTGTATTTTCGTGCATGCAGCAGGAGTTTTTTGGGGTGAACTCCATATGTATGTAATGCCACTGAATAAACTGGTTTGATGGTGTTCATTTAGTCAGTTGGTTAGATTGATGAATGCAAATAATTTTTATGAAATCAGAGTACTCAGTTTTTTTCAGGATTTCTTAATGCAAATTAATGTAAAATTATTAGATTGCCTTAAATTTTTTGACATACTGTAAATCTGAAATTCAAAATTACTTAAAAAATACACCAGGATAACTTTTGTTGGCAAGTACATGTGTAAATGTGATAGTTTTGTAACATTTTACACACAGTCCAGTAAGTTTTAGACAATGTTAACTATGCTTATGTCGGTGAACTTGCAGTCTTCTCAATTTGGGGAAGTGTTGGAAAAATGTGATGTGATAGAAGGAAAGGCAGCGAAGGAGAGGAGATGGGAAACACCCTCCTAGAAAAGCTTACCCCGAGGAAAGAGTTCCCTCTCACTCCCTAACAACCAAACGGTCGCCTGCTGCTTCACCTGCTTTAAGAAGCAAGTGTTACTAACTCAAGAGAACAGGCAACTGTCATTTCTTCCCAAAAGACATACTAAAGGTAAAGGTCATCCCCTAACCTGTTCAGTTCCTTAACCTCACTTTTCTCGGGGTCAGCTTTGCGTGAGAGTGGTACCCATCTCCTCGCCCTCCCTTCCGCAATCCTCTATGGAGTCAGGTACCTATATTACCGCCTGTTGGGTGGACTGGGGAACGTTTGCTGCGCTGCTAGGGTATCGAATCAGCGCACTCAAACAACTCGGCCATCCGCTTCCCCGTACTAATGAGTCTGTTTTAATGAAAAGATTCACATACAAATGACAGAAGTATAAGGTTATAAACAAATTGCAGTAAAAAAAAAAATCAATGTGCGATACAATATACAAACTAACCAAAGCATGAGTGTTTGTCCTCACTCAAACAGCGTCCAGTAAAGAAATAACGTATAGTCTCTAGCATTTGCGTCTACGTCCTTGTGTCCCTACATCTTCGATAGCTCATTATCATACGGTCAAACCATAAGTCCGTTAGGTCGGCATCAGTCATTCGGGTATCGTAAAGTCGAGATAAGTCATTCCGACATCCCAAAGTCGACATAAGTCATTCCGACATCCTAATTCCCCACTTTTCCCCACCCTGATCCCCACTGCCAGCTAAAGCTATAGCACGACTCTCAAATGTTGGTGTCGCCGCTTGACTCTCGAAACAGCTTTACGAAGTAAGAGTCCAGCACGTGTTCTAAATACACGTCCCTGTTGCCCTGGTCTTTCAGGCGGTTCTTGATGAAGTCGTCGGAGTATTGAATGGTTGTGCAGTTCAAGAGTTCACTCGTCTCGCCCACTGCCCAACGGCAGAACCACTTTTTGTCCAGAACTATGCAGTCTGCGCCCAGGCTGACCTGCAGACACAACTCTTTTAGCGACAAGCGGTCCGGTGTCCAAATTTTGCTACTTGTTACAAATGAATATTTGTATTCTAACGACTGGGTAAAGCTGAATGCAAAATACCACTTCCTAAAATCTGAGTAAATGGTTTCCCTTCCATTCTCTAGACAGATTAATTGAATGTTAAACCCAAAGAAGCGAAAAGCAGACATCAAGAGTGCACATGGATGGTACAGACAGTGGAGAAGATGTTACTTTGGTGTATTTGTAAACAAACGTCACGCCATGAGCTTAACTTCTCCTTCTGTGCATGAGTGTGTCTACAGAATGAAAAGGGGACTGGCTACCCACATTTGCTATTCACCCAGGTTAGGACAGCAGTATATTGTGTTCAGTTATATCCGGTCACACAGGCAAACACACACTTTTGAGGACGTGTACCGACACCAATGGCGTGCGATAATACATGTCTATGAAATCGAAAAGTAGGATGAAGACTTCCTGATATAACTTTTCCTAATAATAAACTTCTTGTTCTTACATGCACGTCTTACCAGAATGACTGAACGAGAATTCCTGCGTTGCTTGAACAGCGGCACCTGGTCCAGACCCTGCAAAAAGGAAATCACCAGCAATCCCAGCCGACCGCCCATCCGTCCACGATGAAAAAAGTCTGAACTTAACGCTAGGTGGCGCTCATTTTTTCATTCGTGCAATTAAAAGTACTAACATCATCACTACCACTCATCCTACCACTTGTACTACAACTAACAGCTCATCCTACAACTACTCCTTATACCACGATACATTATTTGGTAATGGCATGGGACGGCATCCACTCACAAATATGTCTTCCTGCCGAAGGATCTTCATCGGGATGAACTTGGGCCTGTCAGGCTTTTTCAGTTTCCTGATGAGCAGCGGGTCATGGATACTGGTCATGCGGACAACCGGCCACTGGAATCGCTTCCCTCTTTGGCTAATTATCTGCCGACACAAAAGTATTTTCTTCTTACTTATTCTTAAGTGACTCGTTGGCGTTTGATCTTCGGAGGACAGCGCTTTGGTGAGAAGCTTTGTCTTTATGATCGGGAGGCTGGGGTAGCTATGCATTAGTCATGGCGGCGAGATACAATCACTGTATTGGTAGCTAGATATCGTCATAAATTTATAAAGTCTGTTATATATACAATTCAGTATTGAATTATAGCTATACACCCAACTCATTCTACAACGACAGAATTCATGTAATATTATTCAATCGCTTAATTATAGAATTCATTCCATAACTAGAGAGAGAACTTTTCCACTTCATCGTCTTCGTACGTTATAGTCGGAATGTAAACTTGGACAATGGTGACAATGTGAGGCCTGATGACTGTTCAGACTTCCCTACGTATGAAGCAGCCCACGCCACTGACCACTAGCACTTTGGGGTAACTTGATCAGTTGGATAAAAGTTATGTCAACATATAGTTATAGCAATATACAATAAAATATATTAGTAATAACATAGTAATTTGCAGTAACTTTACCCTACTTTTATGCGTGTTATTTGGTCACTTGCTCAATTAGAGAAACTCTAGACTCCTCGATCATCGGTTGCTTAGTCGTTGAGGTACTTAACTTTATTGGTTCGATTCAAAGATTCGAAGCAGCTTTTGCATCGTCAGACATCTTCATAATCAGTGCAGCCATCGTCATTCCAGGTGTCTTTGTGTAAGCTGAGTAACAGTTATGTATCGTCGTCGTTCTATGTCTTTATATTACAAACATGGACTCATTTAGGAAATATATTTACTCAATGTTTGTTGAAGACGGGACTATATTGTTGCCGTGTGGTCAAACCAACTCTCACCGTTTTCCAGAAAACGTGTTCCGATTTGTCCTTCATGTAGGGAATCTTCATACGACTACATTCAGGTTTATGGATGAGGTCGAACGCCATAGATGTTTCACTTTCATCAGTCGTGGCTGACAGAAGGACAGCAAACACTGAGAGTTATGCAGAAAATGAGCAAAAAGATGTCTCGGGTGCATTCACGCACTCGCACTCAATCTCTCTCTCACAAGAACTTTCACACAATTACATCCATGTTTAAAGAAGATGGCAACAGATGTTTTCAGCTTATGTGTCTTGCAATGTGTTTCAGCCCCCTCCTTGTCCCTTCTTCCACGGTGGACAGCTCACGACACCTTAAAGATGAGCTTTCCTAATGCCAAACCTAGATCGCGAGAATCGGTGATCTCGACGATCCCCGGATGTTTACTGCTTTGCGAGGTACCCGGGAATCGTAGAATCATGGGAGGGTATTACAGAGGTAAACAAACCTTTCGTCTTCTACCAAAATATTTCAGATAATTGGCTGAAACGAACCGAGCTCTTGCGACAAAGGAAAACACTTTATGCATCTTAGCTTCGTTACTCATAAAACTGGTGTGAGAAATTTTGATTAAATTTAGTTCCTTGCACATTTAATTATTGCATAAAACAATAAAACTAAAAGGGCTTATTTTTAAATTTTAAGGATCAAGTATTTTAAGAATTCTATTGGAATGATAACGTGATCAGTATATGACCGCCATAATCAGGACTAAGCCGGAATTTGCAGTTCAAGATATCAAGGATCAAGAAGATCGGAGATGTCAGCTTGAGGATTATTATATTAAGAACAGTCTTTTATTTTCATGTTAACTTGTGACTTGATGATATACAATAGTTTCCTCATAATATCATTTAATGTCAGATGTCTGCAAAATGTTCCTTGACTTGAAAAAAAAATCACTTAGAGCAAAATACAAACACGACCACGTTGATTAAAAGATGAAGAGGACAAGTCCACGCCGATCGTCTTGTGATCTAGAAGTAAACTGTTGTCACGTGATATGCGTTACGTTAGCCTGAGTAACGTAAATGTGACGCAGACGACATGAACTCACTAGAAGAAAATTTCTTGCTTTTCTCTGGATCAATGTCATCCGGCCAGTCGAGAAAGCGAAACACTTTGAGGTGGCCCTGAAAGAGAAAGGAAGAGAGAGAGAGAAATAAAGAAAGAAACACAGCATTCAACTATTTCTTTGCATTAGTGCAGGGCCAAAAAGTAAAGATCATCCCCTAACCTTTTCAGGTCGTTAGGGGTTGCAAAATTGTTCATTACAATACACAACTAGGACTTTTAAAAAGCATTGTCAGCCACACCACGTGATTACAAATGGTTATATGGTCTGACATTATTTTCTTACTAACGGGTAGACAGCAAGTATAACACACACACACACACAGACGATACAGCAAACGTTGGAAGCTTGCTGGCCACTGACCGAGCGCACGATGTAGATGTTGGGCGAGTTCTTGCTGTCGTGAGTAATGACAACGTTTCTCCTGCAAGCAAAAGGCAGATTTCAGAAATCACATGAAATGAACCCTTCAGCTTCCCCATCTGTATTTTAATCTGCTTGCTGCCTGATGATCTTTGTACCTGACTGCATCCATGAACTTGCCTCCCTTTCTTACTCCCCTCCCCCAACCTCCCTCGTAATAGAAGTGTTGTGCCTGTACTACAGTTTCATCCTCTCTATGTTGAAGATGTTTACTACGTGCTAGCTTCTCTCAATCAGTCCACCATCAACGGGTCGCCAGGGACATAAACAACATGAGAAAAAGCAACGGCCTCTGAGTTGGAAAAGATGACCATTTTTCCATGATGCTCGCTAAGAGAGCGGAGATCCGTCTGAAAAGGATGTGAAGATGCGTAGATGTTGTGTGTATAAGTTTCGTATTTGAGTAGACCAAGTTTAGTGTGATAATAAATTGCGGAAAAAATAATTATATTATTTTGCGGTAAACTCTGGCTGACTGTGGAATTATAAGTGTGATCCAAAATATGAAAGAAAAAGACCTGCGGAGAATTATAATACCTAACCCTTGTATAAATATTGTTGTATATTGGATTTCCTTTACGAATTTCTTTTCAATTATATTTTATTGTTTCGTATACTTATATCTTCATTAATTGTGAGAATGCTCTATTTAATTTCAATGACGTGATGAATGCCGATGTAATGTTAAAGACACCTGCCAAAGTCAGATAAGTGATAACTGGCGAACCCGTACAGACATGCGCTGCAACTGGTTACACTGATTCTTACTTGAAATAGTGAACTGAACACAGCTTACGTAAAATAGTGAACTGAACACAACTTACTTAAAATAGTGAACTGAACACAACTTACTTGAAATAGCGAACTGAACAGTACTTGGGATGGTGCAACAGCTGCTGTATGGGCCAGCCCTTCATGATGTCCAAATTTCTGTTAAAAGCAGCATGTGCCAAAATTGGGAGTCAGCCAAATCCCTTCCATTCATTCATTTCTCACCTCTCACCTCTCACCTCTCACCTCCAGCATCTTTCTGTCTACACTTTCATACGTCAAGTCTCGATGATACACGCCATTTACAGCAGTGACACACCTGTCCACACCTTTACCCATCTTCCCAATTTGTTCCTCGTCTCTTTTTCTCATCGCTTCTCTGTCGCCCACATGCTCTAGTGTATCGTCTGTCACATCAGGTCCTTACAGGTAGTTCATGGAATCTGTGGCCATGAGCCTCGTACAAACTACACCCTAAATCTGACGCAAATTGCTGCTTGTCGCCTATCGAGAAGGACCTAATAATCATTATGTCAGTAGTGACAATTTAATTGTAATGTTGACAGAGGCTAATGATTGTCATATTGTTAATGACCTAACGATTTCCATTGGATAGTGATGATCGTCACATTCTTAGTCAAGCGTCGTTATGTTGGTAGGAGAAAAAATGACAGTCGTGTCAGTAGTCATGAAGAATGTTAATGAGCGAATGATATGACTGGTGGCTGTCACATCAGCAGTCACGTAATGATGGTCATTCATGAGAATGTCGCTGTGCACCTTTTCTAAAGGCGCTTACCTGCATAACCCAACCCTATTCTGAATGCGTCATCTTTAAATCTTACACTTGAATTTAACATTACGCTTGTGCATGTCATGGCGGCGAGCACTTGCCCTCATGACGCCGGACACTTGCTCGCTACCTGCATGACCTCCAGACTCGTCACCGTGGAGCTGACGCCCATGGCGCCCACTAGCGGCCGACATAAGAGCACCTTCGCGAGCGACAAGTGAAGACTACAGGCAAGGTACTCACTGGAGGAATGGCAGATGCGGAGAGATGAGGTGGCCTGGACCCGTGGACACGAAGATGTCGACGTAGTCTTCGGCGTGCACAGTGATCAGCTGCATGTCGTCATGTGACATTACATTTCCCGTGCGGGGAATGTTCGAGATCAAGGCAATTTCCTGATCCCCACAGAAAGTACGCGAGAATAGCTCGGGGAGGGTTTTTTTAGGGGGGGGGAGACTGGGGGAGGGTAGAAAGCAAATGCATACACATACACATACACATACACATGCACATACACATACACATACACATACACATACACATGCACATGCACATACACATACACATACACACAGTAACTCACTTAGACCTATGTACGCACATTTTCGGACAACAAAGATTTTTTCAGTGGAAGCAACCATTTGAGAAACCAACCTTTCACAAAAAGACATTCCTTTTGCCATGTTGCGTATCATTATTATTATTATTGTTGTTGTTGTTGTTGTTATTTTTTTTTCACAGTAAAACTTTTCGTTAGATGCTGTTTTTTGCATATTTATTTATTATTATTTATCATTACATTTTATGTGCTTTATTTAAGATGCTTTCAATCCCTGTTCTTAGTGTTAGTCACACAGGGTTCCCAGTCACTTAATCCCCAGACACTTCATCCCCGACACTTCATCCCCGACACTTCATCCCCTAGACTTTTAATCCCCAGACACTTCATCCCCAGACACTTAATCCCTAAACTAAATCCTTAACTATAAAAATTATGAAGTCAGCGAAAAATTTAATTGAAATTCAAATTCAAATCATGCTATTAACTTTAATGTCATTTGAACATCTACAACATTAGTTAAAGTTCATATAAGCTAGTAAATTTAATGTTCTTCAACAATATGATATGAAAATTGTTCTTGAGTGTTGGGGATGAAGTGTCGGGGATGAAGTGTCGGGGATTAAGTGTCTGGGGATGAAGTGTCTGGGGATTAAAAGTCTAGGGGATGAAGTGTCGGGGATGAAGTGTCGGGGATGAAGTGTCTGGGGATTAAGTGACTGGACACCGTCACACAGTAGCCAATAGCCAGCTGATCCAGTAATCGAGGCTAAGCTCTGGCTTCGACTTGCAAATCCCTAGACGCATTATACCCATTGTTGACTATTTTAAAATACGTCACCAGAAAGTTCTGTTTTAAATAGCGCTCAAGAAAGGTCAATGCCCTAAAATGTTGAGGTTTTTGTTTAGTTTAGTACCGAAAGAGATAGGTTGGAAGATAAATGGATGAACGGAAGGTTATTACATTTCAAACAGAGGGTGAATCATAATCACGCACATTCACAAGCAGACGCCAAACACTCATTCATGCCACCAGCAGACATCAAAGACTCACGTCCCCCACAGACATCAAAGACTCATGTCCCCCCGCAGACATCAAAGACATGATCCCCAACAGACATCAAAGACTCACGTCCCCCCCCCCCCCGCAGACATCAAAGACTCGCGTCACCCACAGACACCAAAGACTCACGCCACCCACAAACGTCAAACATCACGTCACCCACAAACGTCAAACACTCACGTCACCCACAAACATCAAAGACTCGCGTCACCCACAGACATCAAAGACTCACGCCACCCACAAACGTCAAAGACTCACGTCCCCCACAAACGTCAAAGACTCACGCCAAAAGTCATGCCAGGACGAAGGAAGTCGATTTTCTTCACCTTCTTCTCGCCGGTGTTCGGGTCAGTAGCTACTCTCCGGACCACAGCTGCACGTGCGTACGTACATAGATTTACGGACTTACGGACTACAGTGATACCTCGGTTTTCGAACATAATTCGTTCCGGGAGGACGGTCGGGAACCAAATTGTTCGAGAACCGAAGCAATGAAACCCAAAGGAAATAATGGAAACTGGATTAATTCGTTCCAAGCCCCAGAAAATGTCTATTTACTGGCCTAATTTGTATATAATATGTAGAAAAACATGAGTCTCAACAAGAAATAAGAAATAAAAGTGTATTTATTAAAACAAAAAACAAAAACCAAAAAAATGTACAGTACAGTAAATTGTGTTTCATTTACTGTACCTGTACCAAACTTTATGGCAGGAGGGAATGAATGTGGAGGGAGGAGGGAAGGGGGATGGTTATTGTCGCAAGGCGCGCTGGGCCGAAATGAACGCCATTCGGCTCAACTCGGCTCATCTCGGACGTTCGGATGTTCGAGTTCCAAATATTTGTTCGGATTCCAAGACAAAATTTTCTCGAATTTCCTGGTCGAATACCGATTTGATCGAAAGTCAAGGCGTTCGAGAACCGAGGTATCACTGTATTTTTTTTCTGTCTGCCTACCTGTATGTCCTCCTTTCTGCTAGTATTAGAGTTTGTATATTCAATTAATTAGTATTTATGCATGCAAGAAGACATTCCTACAGATAAGGTAGAAGTGATGTTTCGCAAATAAATACAAGAGCTGAGGATGTGAGTCACGAAGAAACAAAAGTTCAGCTTCAAATTTAGCAAGCCAGTGGCAGTCTTTATGGGGAGGAGGACAATGCCACAGTTTTAGAGGGTAAGGATAACTGATAGTTTAAAAATTCAATACCACGCACATTTAGGAATGTTAGAAATGTCACATGACCGATTTGCCACCACATTTAGTAATAAATAACGACTACCCGGCAGGTCGGGAAAGAGAGAGACCGGGGAAGGAACTGCTAACTCTCTGGTTTAAGTTATTCGCTGTTTTATGGGGATTGTGGTATGTAGTCTTATGTTGAATAGATTGTTAGATTTCTTTTTTGAGCCATTGCAGGGACTGACGAGAGCGTGTTTGAAAGATTGTAAGGTTTGTTAATCTCTCTTTCCTTTTGTCTCTCCTGTTCTCTCGTCTTTCTGTCTCATCTATTGATGAACCAAACTTTTCTCATGGCAACAAAAGTCTACTTGTGAAGCGTCAAGCCCTGATAAAGAAAATTTGTATCACCAAATGTAGACTTTTTTCTTCAAGCTTAATTAACTTTAGTTACTCTTTGCGACTATTGTTAGGAAGTCTGTAACCTACCCTAACGATCAGATAGCAGTGCCTCACGCGCTGATGACTACGACATACTCGAATGTCCCCGGTAGTGAAACAGTCAAACGAACTGAAAAATTGGTCTTAAATTATAATAGTGACATTTTGAATCCATTGATTCACTTACCAGTACCAGAAGCTATAATGTAGAAGTGGGTTGCCTTGTGTCCTTTTCGTATTATGACCCGTCGTGGTCCTAACCTGGAAACAAAAACATGTGCGATGCATAGAGATGCGTTAACACGTGGGAGAGATGCTTGAACACTTGGGAGAGATGCTTGAACACTTGGGAGAGACGCTTTAACATCTGGGAGAGATGTTTGAACACTTGGGAGAGATGTTTGAACACTTGGGAGAGATGCTTGAACACTTGGGAGAGACGCTTTAACATCTGGGAGAGATGTTTGAACACTTGGGAGAGATGTTTGAACACTTGGGAGAGATGCTTGAACACTTGGGAGAGACGCTTTAACATCTGGGAGAGATGTGTGAACACTTGGGAGAGATGTTCAACATCTGGGAGAGATGACGGATATTTCCTGTTATCTGTTGTTTGAAGGTCTTGATCCCCAGAGTCGGCCAGGGGAAGTAGGAGGAGGGGGTAAGTTGACTTCTAACTAAATATTTATCCTGATACAAATCCATAAACTACTCTCCATTCTTTTATATTCTTTCCCTTTCATACTGCGCATGTCCTGACACCAATGGTAAGTGTGGATGTGTGCGCGTCCGTTCTCGGTGTGAGCGTGGGTGCAGGGATGTATGTGTGTTTGCTTTCCACGCTCATACTCACTTCAGGTATTCGGCCCTCCGGATAACCTTCTCCTGAATATCCCTCGGGAACTGGGCGAACACTTCAACTTTCTGAAGCTCCCTTACAGCCTTTGACATAAGACATTCACATTTCTTGCATCTCATTATGCTTCATGCAGCTTGACATACTGTCTTTCCACACATTCTTCATGCTTGTAATACAAAATTACTTCCACTCCACGGAGGGAACTCAACAATCTTGAACATAATACACTGACAATATTAACCTACCATTTTTAAACATTCTGCACAATGTATATTTAAAAAGGTATAAAAAGGCATAAAGCATTTCTCCCTCCACCTGCGGCAAGTAACACACTCTTCAGCTCCAAGCGTGAAGGATCAAGGACTCTGACATGACCCTTAACCTAAACATCTAATATTGTCAGGTCATAACTCTAAGATCGGAAGTTGATATCGTCATCCATCTCACCTATCTGATCCGTTCCCAGCCTTTTCTCCCTCTCCACTGCCCAATGACTAATTCCTTTATTCTCTCCATTATTCTCTTTTTCCCCGTTACTAAAATTTTTCATCATACAGAGTGGTCACACATGTTATAGTAACCTCTGAACATTACGCAAGTGAGGGTGGAAGAGAAGTGTTTGTGTGTGGTTAACTGATAAGTAACCCGTAATAGTTTGACCACGCTTGGAAAACTTGTGTGCGAAGTCACAGGAAACTGATAGTTTTGGGACAAAAGTTCAAGATATTGGAACTTTGGCCAACATGTTGAGCTACATCCAAACATTTGTCAAACATTGGCCATTTGATATCCACCCCGCCCGGTTAAAACGGCCTTAATAAAAACCTTGCAAATAATAGTAAAACACAAATACATTCTCGGGTGCAATATTACAAACACTCAAAACCTCTCTTGCTCGAAATATCTTTATCTTTCGTTTTCATTCGGTTACTCTGGTTGTTTTCTCGAGCATGCTAGCTCAGTCTTTGTGTTTGTGCAGAACTTGTCGATATGTTTGAGCAGGCACCGGAAAGATGTAAAGTATCTCACCTGTTCGCTCTGCATCAACGTGTATTGTCAACCTACGGCGTCTCACCTGGTCCAGTTGCGACAGTGTGCGGGCTTCTGGAACCTGCCGCAGCGTCTCCTGCACGTCACTGCAGATCATCAGCTGAAGATACAAAAGGTGTAGGATTACCTCAATAGAAGCGATCGCCTGTAACGGTGAGTTATTTTAAATCCTCGCCATAAACGGAAACAGCAGGGAAGGGAGGAAGAAATGAAAGAACTGTAATCGTAAAAGAAACAGGCGCCGAATCCAGGTGGTATTGAAGAGTGTGATGAGGAGATGCGAATGAATTAAAATGTTGGTAAAAACCGGGAATCAAAGTGAGCGGCTAACCTCCTTTCTCGCCTTGTACTTGTCGACGTCAATGTAGTGACCCTTTGCCTCCCCCAGGTCTCTCCGTGCGACCTCGTAAAAATCAAGAAAGCTGTTGACCTGCTGGTCCAACTCGTACGACCTGGCGAGGTCCAGCGCCGATGTTTGAAGTTTAACAGAACAAGTTGTTTCGGAAATTATCGCTAGAAGAGGTTTTCTCTTATTAAGACGTGCTTTTACATCTAACGAGTTGTTATGGCCTCCCGACATCAGATTATTATGTTACAACTTCTATGACACATCCTGTATCTTCTGTTCGCATACTCACACGACTCCATAGCCTCACTTCACTCCCTAAAATCTTCTGATCCTGCACTCTTGTACTAAGACAACTATTATCATAGGATTCATTTAATATCCACATAATTACGCACTTCAAAATAAATGTATCGCATGCATACAAGAAAAATGAATCGTAAAAAGACCTTTTTGCCATTATCCGGCCTATTCTTAAGACGGTAATTGTTAAACGACAGGCAGTCTTCCATCGTTTCATTATCTGCGACAGAGAAAAATCATCAATGCTAACATCAGGTGTGACATACAGTCAGTACAATCTGTTTTGTAATGAGGAATAGAGTATGAAGTGATGTCTGTTATGATGTTGCAGATGAATCACAAATGCTACTTAGCAACAAAGTGGTTAGGATATTTATTACACCTATTGGGAATCCTAGACTCCTCCGAGAGATCTGATCAGCTGTTACTGAGTGGTTACCAGGCTACAAGTATTCAAACATATGGGTTCCATTGTCAGGTAAGGTTGTAAGAAACAGCTGTAGTCTTGTGTTTCAGATAGGGAAGGGTAAGAGAGAGAGAGCATTGAAACATTTTATTAATGTTTTAAAAACGCTAACATGGTTCTAATAGCTTTAAAGTTTTAGACGAAACATCTTAGAAACAGTTTGCAGATAAATATTTTAACCGAAACAAGGTCAAGGGACAACTGACTGACAGGATAAAGTGTTGGCAGCTAAATATTCCGATGGTCACTATAAGCAAGTAGTCCCCGCGCATAATATGTGTTAATGATTACTCCAGTTCACAACATTTAGCATGATGTATTTAGCACGAGTCGTGAAGTCATCAGACGCCATTTCGGTAGTCTAGTTGTCCCAGTTAGCTGGCAAACATGCGAACAGAATGTGTGTACAGCTGATCTTTTAACTTAGACGAAAATCCGCTCTAACAAATTCAATAGAAATCATGAGTAACATTGTCAGGAGAATTTTTTTCAGCAGCTCAGCTCTGCGACAGCTACCAAGATGGCGCCTTCGAATGTCTCGGCTACTGCCAACGTTTGGCAAGCAAACACTATGCTGTCTGGAATGTAAAGGTTGTCCCACCTTGAGGCCAAAAGATGTCCTCCTTCTCTGTGACAGCCTCGCATCGGCCTCCGTTTCCTCTTGCTTTTTGAGATTCTTGTTCCCACTGAGCAACCTAGTTTGCCTCTTGGTCATTTGTGGGGCTAATTCATAGCAGACAGGACCAGATGTGAAAAAATTACATTACTCAGACATACACACTCACAGAGAGAGAGAGATGCATGCACGAAAGCACGAGAGTGAGAGAGACAGACAGATAGAGAGAAAGATGGGTAAGATGCTTTCCTTTCACAAAAAAACTGTTCTGCATGCACCTAGTTTAAATATCTAGAAAGAGGGATAAACCATGCTTCTTTAGCCAAACAACTGAAGGAACATGATAATACTTAACGGTTTTATCGTTAAAGGAAAGCAAAGATTGAGACATCCACAATGACTGGACTAAGAATGGACGAGCACAACTCACGGTATCCCATATGTTTTCGCCAGTGGATCGAGCCTGAAGAAGACATGGGCCTCTCCACACCTCTGGTGCCTGAGGTGAACATGACACTCCGTTTGCTGGCATCAGAACTCTTCGGTCGTTTAGAGGATTCCGTGATTGGCCGTTTCAACAACATAGGTTCATTCTCAGCTAGAGTAACCTTGTGACGACTGGCCCCTTAAACACGGCTTGGTAGGATCTGCCGTGATGGGGCGTTTGGGAAGATCAGACAAGTCAGGTTTAGACTGTCTCCGTCCATCGTCAGATTTCTTGAGGATCCTGAAAAGCACACACAAATGACGGACATCGTTAACACACGAAGTTGTACTTCTGTGCACATTATGTAGCACGAACTATTTCTTTTAAAAAAGCCGAACTTTTGTCTTTCTTTCTGAGAAAACTTGTACTACCGAAATGAATAAAAATGTGGTGCTCTTTGTTGTCAAAAGTCTTGAAAATCTTTGGATGTTGTCAGAATAGTTACTAGATGTCGATGTCCTGCTGGCCGCTATATTGTAACCTAATCAACGGTTTCTGCAGGGTGTCATTAAAATGGCTTGATAAAAAACACATTTTGTAATAATAAAATAGAACAAGGAGAGGATTATTGTATACTACATTTTCTTTTATAAAGAGCTCCCTTGGTGGTGCTTCATTGAAGGGAGCGATCATTGTCGGTTATAAACTAAAGTTCGCGTAGAAAATAACTGATGGTCATTAGATGTAGTTTCTCGCACAAATCATCATCTGTGCCCCTTGTATGACAGGAGAGATAGTTATTTAGTAGCACTGGTTACCCGGCCGCCACCTTGTTCCACCCCATTGAAACATCCGCCTTTTCCCTGGCAGCCGTCTTCTCCTCCAACTTAACCCCCGCCATCAGCTCCTCCTGTAAGTGCTTCTTCTTCTGTATCCATGAGGAATAAAAGCTGTATGCGTGTGTGGCCTTTGGCTCTTTATCACGATACCACGGAATCTCATGGTTGGCCATCTTGCACACCTATTGTCGAGGGCATCAAAAAGGGGGTAAATAATAGAGAGGTATTTTACTTATTTATTTACTAACTTCCACAGCCACACAGTAGGTCATCCGTTGTTTTATTTTATTTACCTTATACGATTACTGTAGCTATGTTTCCTTTGCGTGAGTTCAAGGAGAATAATTACACTTTAACAAAACGGAACAAAAGATATATATCTGTGGGGGAAATGGGTCCAGAGCTCGACCAGTTCTGGTATCTTTTTGGTAACTGCATTTTAGTTGCAATTTTGTTTTCAAATACTTTTTTTTCCGTGATGTTTCAATAATGATACTGTACACTTATTTTTTTTATAAAGAATTAATAATTATATAAATATTAATAATGATGTTAAGAGAGTCAGGCATTTTATTTCAGGCCTCAGAAGGAAGGTGTTGTTTAGTTTTGAGGTAAAAGCTTTTCTCGTAGTACAAGTGCGTTTTGAAATTAAGTTTAGTTTAGCTAAAGCTCTGTCAGAAAGGGGAAAACTGTTCTCTGATACAGTGACTGCGAATGATGTAGCCAGTTACCTGCATTCGTGTGTAGTGTGCTATGTGAGGACTGGGATGTTCTTCTGTCCAGCATGAGGCACGAGATCGTTTTGTTATCGGCACCGTGGTGCGACGAAGGCCGTAAACACCCTGAATAATACTCGTTTGCAGCACCAAGGGCGTCATTTCCTGCTCCATCGAGGATTCATCACTGCTGGTGGCTTGCCGATGGTCCTGGGTGTCCTCATAATTAAGAGAACCGGAAAAGGTCAGAACGCATTGCTTTCCAGCGAGTGCTTCACCTTTTTCAATGAGGTCCGTGTGTTGAAGGCCGATAGTGAGCCACTAGTTCGAACATTTTTTGGGGGAAGACTGTTGCGGCTAGGTCGAGTTTCTCCGGACATGTGTACGTGGTGTGCATACAACTTTCAACCTGTCAAACACAAGATGCACTAGAAAGTAAGAACAGAAGGATTGTAGAAAGGAAAAACTACGGTATGACTAGAAGAAGGTTGCAGAATGTTGTAGGTAATGAGCATTTACAAACCATCCTATTAGTGAAAGTTCCTTAAACTGACTGGTAGTAAAGGTAAGTTGTTCACTCTCTCTAGAGAGCTGAATATTGGAAAGGGAGCCCAGTCCCCTCCTTCCGCTAGTTTGACCTCCCCTGATAAATATTAGAAACCCAACACGGTTTTACTCCAGGGCTCGAACCAGCGACTCTCCAGGCCAACCAACCAAGGCCAGGTGGAGACAAGCTGGAGTCTGCTGACATTTTGAAGGTTAACTAACCATCCAGCTAGCGTGCTAGGACCTCAGGCTATGATTTCTTTCTGAAAACTGTAAAAAAAAAAAAAAAATGAGTAACTGATTGCGTTACATGCACTCAACCCTAGTTACCGGTAAAATATGGTGTGGGGCGAAATAATCTGGAAGAAGGAGCCGAATATATTTGCGTTCAATCATTAGACTTAAAATATCCGTTGAATGCTTCTTTTATCTTTGATAATTATATCCATATATGAAATTTCTTTTATTAGCTTTTTAAAAATTTTATTGTTTAAGACCATTCTTGGACGACTTTGCGAAATTCCCTCCTGTAAGGGGACATCATATTATTCCGAAGTCTAAATTAGATCTGAGACTAAGATATGAAAAATATTCCTCGAGAGCATCGTCCGAAATAAAATATCTACCAAACAACAATATGAGAAACAAGAAATTCAAACTAAAAAATGTCCAAGTGTAAGAAAAGGCGTTACAGGCAATGAATTGTTGGTCAAGCAAGGCTTTGCCACCTGGAAGATTTGTCCTCACAGTTTCAGTTGATCCTCTCCACTTGTTCAGATCTTTCCTCTACCTTCACATCACTCTCAATCACTTTCATAACGGTTTCTGTCGCTGAGAAGATTTCGGTCTATATGGATAAAGACACAACTAGAATGACTCGAAAAGAATAATTGTAACTTTTATGTCATCTTGCCTGTTTTTCTACTGGGGAGTCGCCGCCATCACAGCGTTTCCGGAGCAACCACTGTCACGTGATCGCCCTTTTTACAAGGCAAGAAAAATGCTCAGCGAAAATCATTCAAACTAGAGCTTAATGTATCACAAAAAATATTTCGGTCATATTTTACGACTAAGAGACACGAGAAAAATTATGTTAAAGTCATTTTTCTTAAACACACGTCGAGAAAACAAGAAGTAATGAAAGGGCAGTATTTCTAAAAATAACGTCGTCTGCGTGAGGTGAATTCGAAGAAAAAAGATGCAATACTCGATAAAAGAAAATAGAGGACACAATGTTGTTCTCTTCGACACTCAGATACTGGCTATAAAAGCCAGTGGATTAACTTTGTTCAGACGTCTGTGCATGCAGATCTCTGCTTTGTTCAGACGTGCCACACTGTACTTAAGAATTCTCTTAAACATTTCCAAAACAATTCTTATCCAGTCACTTATACAGTTCAGGCAAGTCTTCAACTTGGAATAAAAACGAAATCTTCCTACAGCAGTGCAAACTATACAGGAGCTGTTAAAACCAACTACAACAGCTGGTAAAAATTCGGAAACAAATATCAAGCACCAGACATGCAACATCGACACTTTCTACTCCCTTGTGGTCTACAACTAAGATCGTGACACAGTCACAAACACATCATCAGTCGTACCCTTATCCAGCACAATGCTAACAACAATTGACAGTGTGAGGACATCATTGATGTGCGTGCTCTATACAGCTAAATAAAAACTGAGTGCGAAAAAAACGTCTGAAGAGCTGAAACAGAAACAATGTGAGAAAGTAAACAGTAAATTCCCCATGCTGTTAAATGAGGAAGATATAAGTTTTTACATTGATTAATACGTTTTTCATAATGATATATTTTAATGGTTAAAAGTTATTATCAGCAGTCAGCTTTAATTATAAAAAAACAATTGCAGAGCTGGAAACTAACCATCTAACGAAATAGTTAATGGAGTATATCTTACGACTTAGACAAACACAGATTTGAAATGTGTTTATCTTTTTATTAACAATAATATGAATGGAAAAATTAACTCAAATGAGTACACTAGTAACAGACAATCATTAATAACACAGCAAGAGTTCAATGTCCGTGATTATTGCCTATTAAATTTTTATCTGAAGAAGATTTACATACAGACGTGTAATACAAGTCGTGACTTTCCAGTCTGTCAAGTGAACTTTAAATTTTTTTAACTTCAGTTGAAGCTTCTGAATAATGTTCAAATCTGTAGGATTCTATTCAAAAATCAGCCGTTTAATTTTCTGGGCAATAAATGCTTTTTAAACACGACAATCTGAATGATGTTTCTTCATCTGACTAGGAGACATGCAGAGATTTGTTGGACTCGCAGTTATAAACACTAGCTGTGCGCACAGGAACTCTCCGGTGTAGGAGAGCAATCTTCGTCAGCTTTCCAGCGGAAGGTGAGAATGTCGATGTTTTGAAGACTTATCTTTTTAACGTAATTATGCACTTATATTTTGGGAATTATTATTTTAAAATGCACTGAACCTGATCATAAAGAAAAAAAATTGCACTCTTGTTGCCTTTTGAGCAACATGAGCGAACATTTGAGGCGTAGATTATAATTATGATCGTAATGACAACGGCGATATTTATTTCCTCGCTTGTTCAAGAAAGGGGATATTATGTAAGAAGATTAATGCCATATAATTATTTTATATGTTAAAAAAGCTATTTCATATTTGAGTTATGTCACATCGCCTTATATGCTGAACTGGGCAGCTGTTTCTGTGTTTTTGTGTTTTGTCAACGATCTCACTCCCCAACGACCTGAAAAGGTTACGGGGTGACCTTCACCTTCAGGATGTGTTTTGATTTTATCGTCATTAACTTGTGGATCTACATCTTCCTTTAGTTCCTGTGTTGGCTGGATTTTCTTTCTTTCTGATTTTTTGTTTTTTGTTTTTTGTTTTTATGGAATGGACAGAGGTCAAAGTTTTTGCTGACTAGCGGTCTCCGTATCCTGCTACTTCGTTCGCGGTCTATGACTTTGTATCATTCGCTTCTACAACTGTCCTGCATCCAGTTTGTTTTTTGTGCACTCTTGTTTTCACGATGTTATGGTTCAGCTCTGTGTAGGCTTCTTTTCTTTTATGACCTAGCCCAAAAATAAACAATAGAATTTTTTTTAATGCTCGTGATATAAGGCCTACCCCAAATGTAAACAATAGTTAAGATCGTCAGTCAGACGGATGGATTGCGTTCGTTCGTGTTTAGATAACACACGACTGATCATATTGAATCGTAAAATAATAACATTAGTATATTAATAATAAAAGTTATTATATCAATGCTTAAAATAAATGACAATATAAATTATAATGGACAGTAATTTAACGGGAGTCGTAAGAAATTCAAGGTTTGAAGAGCTACGCGATGTTTCAGAAAAAGATGACATGATTGTATTAGAATAATTTTTTCTGCTTGAGTAAATGTAGATAACACCTCGCCTGAAAAATAAGCCCTAGTATCTCTTTTCAAGCACAAATTGGTATAAGACCCGGTCTTAACGAGGAAACACCGTACGTCTAATTAAAGGGCCTCAAATTATTTTTGCAAAAAGTCTATTAGCTGTTCTCCCGACGAAAAGCAGTCAGTAAAACACCAGCAGGGCTCATAATAAACTCTTTGCTTTCTGGACTATCTGTGTATGCTTTCGTTCTGTACTCTTCGATCATTCATTTGATGTTAGGGGTAAAGTACTACATAGATCAACTTTATTATTATTATTATTATTATTATTATTATTATTATTATTATTATTATTATTATTGTTGTTGTTGTTGTTGTTGTTGTTGTTGTTGCTGTTGTTGCTATTGTTGTTGAACCTGATGTGTCATAAGTTTATGTCTCTTCCAAGCAAACAGATTTACTTCCTAGAATTTTAGGTCACATTTGCGTACTACAACATTCCACGGTTCAAATTTTCATGTAGCTCCCTCCTACCCGTCCGTAGTTTCAAAGTGTCAAGTACAGATAAAATTAAAACCTGCGAAAGTAAACATTTTCTTTATTAATTCATTGTTTTTATGTAAAACAATGAAGTGATTATTATCTTGATATGACACTATTCATATGTGTGAATTTCCGGTAATGATTGTTATGAAAATTCTCTCCACAACAATGAAAGTCGATAATTTCACTCCAAGTCTTTTACTGATGATCACGTGGTCTGAGAAAGAAATCGATCACGTGAGGGGTTGCTTAGAGACCAGCGAGATGGCGGAGGTCGGAGAGCAGCCAAACAGGTGATCAAATATTCAATATGTCGAATCTTTTTGTTTCTGCAGGACTAGTGTGATGCATCTGTAGCATTTCTAAAAGCAAGAGTGTCATGAACAGAATACGGGATTTCGGTCAGTTGAATATCCAGGTGTACAGTAGTTTGTCTGCTGACACTCTTCTCAGTGGAATCAGTCTCGAAGACAGTTTAGATTTGTAGTTTCTCCCTTCCCCTCTCTCTCTCACTTTTCATGTTAGCATCTTATGCCTAGTTTGAGAAAGTTTTGTCAATCAGAAGCTTCTTCGACATGGTAAGTTGCATGAAACGATGGTGGAAAGAAAATTGTTAATTAATGTTATTGAAGTTATACTGTTGACAAGAGTTTTCCCTTTCTTTCACTGCCTGTGCCGCTCTATCTTTTTGGCTTCGCTCTCAGTGTTTCTATTTCTGTCTTCCTCGTTCTCTTTCGTGCTCCTATTCGTGTATAGATCTAATTTTCTGCTTTTGAGCGCGCGTACGTCGAATATGCTAGTTTTGCGTTTGAAAAAAAAGTTTCTTCGAAAATAAGAGGGACATCGTTTCACCTGACTTAAGGTGAATGCTTTCTTGTTTTTCTTGTTTTTGTTTTAGGATTTTTGCATTGTTCTTGGATCTTTTTTGAATCTGGATTTTTCGGTTACTGCACCACGTATGTAGTGATACAAGATGGCCGCTCCATGGCTGTGACGTCCTGAGCTCTTTTCTTTACTTACTTCTTGTGGTGACTGGAGAGTTTGTATGATTGACACCTTGTGTTTGATGTGGAGTCTGTTCATCTTTATTGCTTCAGATGATTCTTGTCTGTGTTCCTGCGCTCTACACTTTCGTGCCTCATTTCTTGGATTCTGAATATATCGGGTTTGTTTTTGTTTTGTTTTTGGTTTGTTTTTGTTTTGTTTTGTTTTTTGCAGTGGCGGATCTTCAGTAACTTCAGCTACCCTGGAATTTTTAACAAACAGGCATCATAGTTTCTGTTAACGTCTTCTCTCAGATCCTGTTGTCACCTGTACAGGTTCCCCTCAAGAGTGCTGCTTGTCTCCATTGCTGTTTATACAGCATACTAACAGTTGTAGAAGCACTACGGACAAAAGCTTTATTTTTTATTGTTCTTCTTGTTTCATGGGTTTGTTCAGTTACTTTAGATAGCTCCTGCTTCCTCAGAGATAATATTCCTCATTGGAGAATATCAGACAGGATTTGAAAGGGTTAGTCTACTGCTGATCACATGTTTACACTGTTAGCTGTATACAAAAGCAATTTGCAATGAACCTTAAACTGTATGTGGCATTCGTTGACTAAAACGGCTTTTGATTCAATTAAGAGGAATTTGTTGTGGGCTATTTTGTTGAAAAATGGAGTAAAGAGTCTTTGAAGCAATGTACTGTTAAAGTTAGAATACGATGTGGCTCACTATGCTATTCTCCTTCTTTATAAATGAACTAGCTCCAAAAGTAATATGTGGAAATATGGTACAGGTTATCTAGAACTATTTATATTATCGTTTGTAGATAATGTCGTTCTGATATCTGAAATAGTTGTTCGGTTACAAAACCAGTTAAACAATATACATATTGCCTTCTTTTCATTGGATTTAAAAGTAAATTTAGAGAAAAATAATATAGCAGTTTTTCATGAGGGTGGAGTCTTAGGGGCCAAGAAAAGTTGGTCTTACTAGGGTACTGAATGTGTTAAAATATCTCGGAATCTTGTTTTCAACAAAGCTAAGCTTTTCTGTTGTGTGTGTCAGGACTTGGGAAGTGGAGGCAAGAAAGCTTTTATACCTATAATGCAAAATCTTAGAACCTAGTCTTAAAGTGTTTTGTAAACTATTTGACACACGTACAACCAGTGCTACAGTATGGGGCGGAACTCTAGGGCGTAGACAGTGCATAACAGTATTGTTAGCACTTCATCTTTTTGCCCTTAAACAGTTCTTAGGTGTAGATGTGGCACCCTTACCAATAGTCGTGAATTCAGTTATTAGATGCATTAGATATAGCTTAAAAATTACGAGAATGAACGCTGATAGCCTGCCCCAGAAAGTATATAAGATGTTGCACGGTTAGATGGTTTATAACATTATTTTATCATGGCTTTGTTTTCTCCCCTTCAGAAGGGCAATGGTCCTGAAATTAAAAAAATCAATTAAGTCGTCCCAGAACTGACCATCTCGTGCCTCGAGAATTACTGTATCTACCTGCTTTTATAGAGCCCTTAGAGGCAGCCTCGATGATAGGGGAAGGCGCCATAGACATCACTGTTAATATTGTGAAAAGCCTCAAATGAACCATCAGAATGACAAAACAATAGTGGCAATGCAAACAAAACATATTTTGAGAAGTATGGTCTTTTTCGCTCTATTTTAACTTCTTAACTTCCTTACGCATCTGGCGCTCCTTATGTTTACATCTGTCACGTGACCTTCCTTCTCTGGGTTTGACAGGTGCAGTGTCAGCATGGAAAGCAAACTGACATCAAATGTGCTGAACGTCTGGAAAAATATGGCCAAAGGTAAAAGTCTGGGTATCGTACCAAAGAATAATCCGGAATCGTTGGAGAAGGATGTCCTCACGCATAGAAACACGAAATCTTTTAGTGTGTGTGATTATCGCCTGCCTGAGACAATGCCCACTGTGTTATCCACTGTGCCATCCAGAGTTATAAAGGGGGCATACGGGGTGCCTGTCTCCGAGCAGGTCACTGGGAGAAAGAAAAAAAAACGACCGCAGTGGGCAATGACAAACACGACCTCCGCCAAGCTCAAGTTCACCCGGTACTCGCGCCGGCAGGTAATGGAAAATTACGAAGATCTCTAGTTTCATGCGTAGACAGTTAAACGCTCAAGGTTTTCTTATAGGATGCAGAGATCCCCATGTGCAATATACTGATATATCATTTAGTTGCTCCAAAATGAAAGTTTTTAAAGGCAGTCTTTAGAAGTCTTTAGGTCGTTGAAGAGGGAGATATTAGAAACCACATTTTTGTAATGCCTGTCTCCTATCTCTTGGTGACATCTTCCTTAGTCAAGTAACTCATTTCCCAGCAACTAGGACTACTAAGTAAAGTTCACTGTTACACGGATATTAAAACGGCAGCCATCCGAGTTCAATGATGATGATGATGAAGATGATGATTGATGATTATTGATGATGATGATCACTCATGTGTCTTCTTTTTACTGGATTTTCAGTGACTGTAGCATATAAATGTAGTGTGTGTGTATATCTATATATGCAGAAAATATGTTTCTTGGTATTACAGCTGAAATAAATATTCGTCATCGATTTTTAATAATAATATTTTTAAACGTGTGATTTATATAACGCATAATCACGTTCTTCTTTTTTGATCATTTCTCCGTCTTTCATAGTATTCTTCTGTTCTTTTTTCCATTTTTTTTCGGCGATGACAGGTGTACAAGATGGCGGGACGTACTCTAGTGTCGAGAGATGAGCAAAGTCGTACCACCGAGCAGCCAAGCGACAGGATGGAGCGGAAGCGGGATGTTCTGGTTCGGAGCCAGTTGAAAGGAGAACTGATGACAGTTTCGAAGTTACCTGCGTCGGACACGTTGGAAGTTTCCAATGGGTCTGTGAGAGCTTGTCGCAAATTTATAAATTGTGCGCATTTGCGCATTTTTATGTAAAATGACAAAATCCTATATCTGAGACTTACAAGTTATTCACACTGTTTAAAAAAGGATTTTAAAGAGTTCCTATCGTTTACTTGAAGCAAATATACAGAATATACATTGGCCGATGAAAGGGCGGAAGAGGGACGAACTAAACGGAGATCATTAGCATCATTAGTCCTTTAGCGTTGACAAGACGGTATAACCACTAACTGTCACTTTCTCGCTTCCCTGCCCGTCTATGAGCTCTACTGCCGTTGTTTGTCTTCCTCTTTTCTGTAAATCCCTGCACTGATCATTTCAGCACAGATTCAACACCCTCCTGTGATTTTGAGACGCGCCTATAGCACTTCAGCTTGAGTCTTTACGCTGCTGGGAGAAGGTCTTCATAGATGTGTTATTTTCCTCTTTTTTTCTTTTGTATGGGTCGTGTGTGATTTGACCTTGTAGGAGCTCCAAAGAAATTCTCCTTGTAGCACATGACTTTCAAGGACTGTAATCTCTGTTGTGACTCGGATGTCGAGGTTCAAGACTAGCGTGCTCAAAGGCAGATGGAGATGACCAAGGAGCACATGCGCCTACGTTTGGAGCGAAGTGAGATGTCGCGAAAGTTATGTCTCAGTTTGATAAACGCTGCTATTGTCTGATATTCTGAGCTCACCTATGATCTTGATCCTTCAAGTGAGACAACTGACTCCAATCACTTGAAGTTAAAACTTCTCTCCATTCTCTCTGATGCTAGTATCGTTAGTCACTAGCTTAGTCTTTATGCTTTGATTTCTAGGAATGTGCAGTTGTCATGCTTTAAAGGAATTTAGTCAGATCAGCGAGTTCTTTTTCTTTGCCACTTTCTCTGTGTCATCGGCAAACAGCAGGTTTGTGATTGTCAATGCTAATTTAATCCTCATATTTTTCTTGTGTTTTTACCATGATTCTCTAAGGGAATGTGAATAATACAGGTAGAGTATGCAGCCTTGCTCAGGCTCCACTGTTACTTTGACCAGATCTCCTTATGAAAACGCTTGGATTGGTGGTCCTATGATATACATATTCTAAGGCTCTGATCATATTGTACCTGATGTACTTCTTAATGGTTGCCCACAGTGCGGCATGCCACCACCCTTCTGTAAAATGTGTTTTTAAAGTCCGTGCAGACACAGTAGAGCTGGCGTTGAAGGTACTTCTCACATTTCACTCTGAGATTCAAGATTTACTGGGTAATGACTCTCCGTGCTCTTAAGGCTACCTGTTTTCTTGTTACAGTTTTACTGTTTGCAGTTTCAGTCTGGTCAAAATGATTTTTACGTTTCTTGACTTGGGTTAAGGATGACGGTGACAGTTCTGCCATGCAACAACTGTCTGATTTGTTCTGAGGGGTGTAAATTTGCCCTTGATTTGTGTTCGTGAGTGTATTGACTGTTTCATTTTTCGTGATGTTATATATCTTTATCAAAGTCTCGTTTGCTTTTTACGGAGTCCTTCAACTCATAAAGCATCATTTCGTTACAGACTGGGTACTGTACTTTATGCTGATCTCACTGACACAACAAACCCTTATAGCCTACGAAAGACGAGTCCTGTAATGAAAATTGCCCTTCTTTAATGGTCACACAGCGCATTGTTAAGAGAAGGGGTGATAAAGAAGAATAAAATTGAAACATTCACATATTTGTGCATCGCAAAGCAAACGGTTGATAGAACCATGCTTTTCACGAAACTAGTTAACTTAACCGTGCTGTTATTCCGCGGGTAAATCGAAGCGTAGATACAAGACTATACTGCATGTGACTCAAAATCAAAACATAATAGCTTTTTGCATCGTTCTTTTCTTCTGTTTTGTTTTTCCTCATGGATAGCGAAGAAATAATCTTTCGTAAACTCAACCCCCAGCAGCAAAGGGATTTGCGTCGCGGAACCGTCCTTCAAAGGAGGAATATGAAGTTTTATATGATGAAATCACTTTTTCGCCTGCCCTGTTCCGTCCGCGATTCCATTGATTTTAATAACCTCGAATCCGTCAAATACTGGGCCACGCATGTGGGTGACCCCTTGCTGGATATTATCTTCGACCTCTACCTCACGGAAAATCGTCGCCACACGCGAATTCATGGCGATATTCCCGATACCTACGTGGCTCTTTTCAACCACCAAAATGTCCATCTAACTAGAAGCCACATCGACACTTTTCTCCACGACGCCTTGGTGGAGGCCAGAGCAGAAGATATTGAGTACACAAAACAAGCCAAGCGAAAAACCGTGGTCTCGCCTCTAGAAAGAAAGAAGCTTCCAGCGATAAAGGACAAAAGCTTGCTGAATTCACTGCTCAGCTTCGACCCCACCAAATTGCAGATAAGGCCGAAGAAAACAAAGGAAATTTTGCCAAGCACTCCGATGACTTCTGCCATGGAGGGCCCCGAATTCCCCCCTCTCATTCTCAGGGAGAAGCAGCATGCCCCAAACACTTTGCTCTCAAAAGGGAGTAAGTAGAGATCACTTTTTGTTACATTATTGTTGCTGTTACAAATGTTATGTGTTTTTCCTCGAATGCATGATTGTGGCCACGGGGAACTGGTTACGTGGGTGCACCATCATATCCACCAACTCTAACGTATATGTGTAGGGGACAAAATACAAAAGTCCCAATACCGGCTACAGTTGAAAAAGTCACACAAAGCTCACGAGTCCTGATCGCTACTTTCCTACTTCAGAAACTTACACGACCTTGTGAATCAGGAACGAAAATGTATTTATTTACGAACGTTCAGATGAATCAAAATATTTATACACCTATCCAGTACCAGTACCATCTGCAATAGGTACTGCCGTATACTACAAAATGACACTATCTATTGTTGTACGGACCCGTCTCTCACATACATGAGCGCGCATACACACACAAACACTCACACACAAGATACAATTATTTTGCGGTCAGTACCGCCACCCTTGTACTACATGTTCCTTCTCGCTTCCCAATCTCTTCCAAGACTTCAGTCCTAGGGTTGTCCGATCCTTCTGTGGTAGTTGACGTCGCTGCATCGATGACCCCGGTGGTCAGCGGTGAGCAGCGTGCGCAGTAGACAGTTCACGGCACACTGATGAAGACACAAGGGCCGTGGGCGCTATCTGCCCACATCTTTTTCTGGCTTTTTCTAAGTACCCTTGGGTGTGTTATGTCAATCAGTCGTCACTTGGAGGGAGTACATGGATAGACGCGGCAGCTGACAGGGCCCTCCACTCCCACCTGTCACGACACTGGTGGTTCGATCAACACACTCGCACCACACACACGGGATCAAAGAACTCCAGCTCATTCAGCCCATACCATAAAAGCCTGCAAAGGTAGGACGGTCTCGAGTTACGTCGTTTCGTGGTTACGACGCTCATTCCGACTTACGAGGTCAGTGCATCGAAGGCCATCACCATGGAGGTGAAAGTGGATATCATAAGGCAATCTGAGAAGGGGAAAACAGCAACAGCAGGTCTTTAGGACTCGTCGTTCGACTGTCGCTACGATTATCAAGGATAAAGATCAGGACAGGTACTTACTGCATTATGTACGGTACCCCATACAAACGTAGATCCTTGCGACGACTAAGAACGACTCCCGTTAAGTACTACCTGTACTACTATTCTAAACCATATTCTCCAATTCACACATCTTTCTCTCATATCTTAGTGTTGCCAGCTTTGAAGATTTAAAAGTCGTGACTCAGACATATCTTCTTCCATCGGTATTCCGGGCCTGAGTGAATTTTCTACCTCGTTCCCGCCAAAATCTACTACTGAACCGTGTTCACTAAATACTTATTCGAGTCACGGTTAACCCTTTCCCCTCTGACATTCTCATTCATTCTATCTACACTTGCAGTCATCAAGTCGCCAAAAGGGTTAGAATAATCCGAAAAACACGGAGGCACTGGTCCGTAACACCACCTATATTGTGAGAAAATGTGCAGGTCCTGCACAGGACAGCCAGTTTCAGTCTTTGACGTTCGTTTGCGGAATCGTAATCTGACCACCACGGCGTTGACCACCCTTTAATGTTCAATAAGGTGTCGTGCTCGGTCACAGACCAGTTTACGTCACTGGACTGCCCCATGTAGAGGCTCCTGGTGTCCTACACGTGTGACAGCAGTGCTTCATACTTATTCACTGACTTTATGTTCTCAGTATGAAATCCAGAGCAGCTTCCTCAGGCACTTGCTCTCCAGTGCATGGATTCTCCTTACAGTACCCGCTCGTCAGGGTTTACACACAGGTTTTAAAGGAAATGCTAGAAACATCTAGCAACCACCATACGCACATCCACTGGACCTAGAATTCTGGATAGCAAGGCTTTCATCAATCATACACTTACTAGAAAGGTCTAGATAGGCCGGGTCAGAGCAGCGCGGCAAACATCGACCGGGTCAAGTGCGGGATCAAATATCCATTATATCATCGCCATCCCACGGGCTTCACACTGGCTGCAAAAGTTAATTTGTAACATTAGTGGCACTCAGCTTGCTGTTTGTTCTTCATCTGCGTCAATGACGAGCGAAAATGTATCTTAGCATGTATCTTAAATGTATCTCCCGGTGGGTAAAGAGTGAAATCTCATATATTAAATGAAATGGACTCTTTCTTCTTCTCACTTTCTTTTTCTATCTCCCTTCACCTTTCCCTCTGTCGTCTTTATGTCTTGGTGCGTGCATATGTTTGACTGTCCGTCAATTTATCTGTCTTTGCCAAGAACGATTCCTGTCAAGATCGTCACCGAAATCGTTGCTGCCAGCGGAAGAGTCACAGAAATGTATGAGAATAGTTGCTATGAGAGGCAGCTAAGGATCAAAAGAGAGAAGGTAGGTGGAGGAACCGCAACTATCTTAGTGACAAGAACGTCGGGTAATGACCATCAGTCGACATGTATCATGTCCTCCATTTTTAATTTGCCTTTTGCTCTCGCAGTTTCGCAGGGAACACAGAAAAATCTGAAATGACTTGAGCCTTTTAAATTTTTTCCTGGCTTCTGCATGTTTTTTGTTTCATCTTCCTTTTTACCACAGTAAATTCCTCTGCCTTTGTTGATGTCATTGATCTGTTGTAGATTTAGTGATGTGCAAGATTACGTAGTGTAGACAGTTGTAATGTACAGGATAAGATTTGACCTGAAAGTGCCTCCAGTTAGTGGCGGTACATCGACACAAAAGTGGGAAAAACCATGAAAAAGAAGAACATCTACATAAAACCATCGGCGGTTCGTCCTGTTAACATACGTCGCTTACAGAAAGAATCGACTTGTCTAGTCGTGTGAAAGTAAGAGTGTTTTCTAAGTGGGGAAGGAGTTGTTTTACAAGCTACTGATTGGCCTGGATGAAAAAAAAACAACAATATAATTCACAGGCAGTGCATGTATAAGGGGAGCGCAAAAAGAAGGCTCATTTATAAATACCACCGAGACGAGATCTGAACTCTGGGATTAATCAGTCGCACTGTCAGGGGACACTAGTGACCTGACCTACCCCACTTGTGATATATCTGTATAGACAGAAAGAGCAGACTATGTATAGCCTATTGTATACAATAACTGATTAGCGGACTGTGTGTACCCCTATTACGTCATGTGTTGCAGGTGAGGGCCAGGTGGAGGAGCATTGTTCATCGAATAAATTTAGTCACCAGAATCAGCAAGGCGATAGCAGAAAGGTACGGGCTCCACGAATGATGAATGTTGAGTGGGTTGTGCGCCATGGTGTCAGACCGGCTCTTCAAACAGTGTGATTAGCTTGCAAGTGCAATCTGTTTGCAGGTCCTATGCAATTACCCTGGAGAGTAAGTGTTTCATTGACATAGGCGATGATGTGACTGCAGCAGTGAGCTATGGAGGCGGCCGGACCATCAATCCTGAAAATTATAAGAAAAAGAATGAGGTCAGAAGTGCTTCTGTTGTCTTCGTCCACTGGGCTCAGAATTAAATTTAGGCTTTAAGCAGTAATTTAATTTTATTCGTATGATTTTATTACCGCGAAAGGTACGCTAACACACACACACGCAAAGAGGGAAAGGTAGATTCCAATAAGCTAATACAAAGCAATACTGCATGTTGCATGCTAGGTGTAAATGCTAATGGGTGAATGGTGTACGCTACAAGAAAAAGGAAAAATAAATAACGACAACGTAAAAGATTGACGTTAATAAACAATAATTTCTAGAAGTTGACGTGCGTTGGATATAAAGTACAGGGGCTGCATTTGGCGCTTGGTGATACGGGTGACAATGAAGCTAAGATAACATTGTGTCACTTATTTAAATAGTCATTTTCCTATTCGTTTATGTTGCTGTGTCTTTAGATCACGTTCTGCAATGACGTGAGAACAACGCTGGGACAACCACCTGAGCATCGCACGCTCGTGCAGCTCGACCAGGTGAGAACGATGAAAGATGTGGATTGCAGAAGTAGGTGAGACCAGCTTGCTCAAAGATAATGGTAGCCATGTCCGCTTGAAACTCTGGAACTCCGTCCTTTTGACAACTGTGAATGCGTATGAAGGTTTAAGTGTAGTCTGGCCTAACATTTCATCTTAACTCTGTGGTAGAGATCAGGGCTGAAGTCAAACGATGCAAACGTTGGATACAGTGAGCGCTGTATGACAGGAAACAAGGAACAGCACGTCTGTTAAAAATTTCATAATATTCACACATGGGTATTGCGTTTGAAAAGTTAAATGGGTGTTGTATTCTCATCTGTTTATTGCGAATGGAAGGTCTGTAGCCAGCACAAACCCTCCAGTGAATCTACACCACCGCAGACGTATATTCAGCTTTCCAAATAAAACATATAACCTGAAAAAGAATGATCGCGAATAAAAACAAAAAATCAAATGAGAACAAATCATCTCTAAATCGTCTGACATCAAATTTCTTTATATTGTAGTCTTTGTTGTCCTTTTTTCAGAGTGTACCACTCGAGGCTAGATGTCAGAAATGTTACGCCTTTGATGAACCTTTTGTAAACTAAAGCATTTTAAATATTTCAATAGTTACAGAGTAAAATCATAATAAAAATTTGATGAAGCTGATATGAATAAAATTCATACACATTCTTTACGGTCAACTATCCCATGACGTTTTGTAGGCTGTAATGGAACTACAGAAGATCGCAGTATTTTCCAAATATCCGTTAGATATCCAAGAGAAAATGATTCGAAAGGGACTTTATTTAAGGTGAGTGCATGCACGCGAAAATAACCATTATTAATTTATGCGTACGTCTTCTACTCTTCCAGCCTGCACACGACTGCAAACTTCTCCACAGATGCAAAGATGCTTATTCCTAGGATTACTAATATGCAATACTCAAAAATGCATATGATACTTCAGAAAAAAACGTAAAAAATGACAAAACATTCTTAATTAGTCACAGATCAAGATGATGTAATGTTTTGACCTTATCCGTAATTACAGATCGCATAAGGTATTATGGTTACGGGTATCCTCCTCAGGTCAACAGGTCTGCTTAAAGACAAACTCGACTGTGTAGGGTCTGCATGGACAAAGGATGGCGGCAAAGGGGCGGGTGGGAAGATTTATTTTTTGGAAATGGGTAAAAGGTTGCCTCCACAGTATCTTAGGATTAATTTTTAAAATTCGTTATTTTTCTCTCTGTAACTTTGTAACGTGTTAAGCCTCCTTAAAACATTCCTTTTTCTGAAGGCACAAAAGTATTTTGTACCCACTTGGTAATGCATCATGGCGTCTACAGTCGGGAGCAGTTGTTATTGTAATGACATGGCGACTGTTGAAGGCATTTTGCGATATACACAGCGTCACTCAACATTTTGTTTTTCAAGAACAAGTTGTAACTTTGTCCTCAGGATCGGTCCAAAGCGGATCATAGTACGACAAGGGCATAAGGCACAATATTTCTACATCGCAGTATCCGGTGAAGGTAATGGGTTTATCTTGTTTGTCTTTAGGTTATAGACAGTGAGACTTGGAGAAAATTGTCATCCGTTCTTGGAATCTTAACCCATGTGAATGCTGAAGTATTACTTGAGAATATCAAGTCCCATTTAAGACAAAAAGTAAAGACCAATTGAAACACACTCGCGCGCGGACACACATCTACATATCCACCGACCCACACCACGACACACACACACACAGCTTGCGCTTTTAATGATGATTGATGATGATTGATGATGATGATAATTGATTGATGGTGATGATGATGCCCTTAAGCAGTATAAATGTCCGTCCGTTGTCACCATCACAGTAAACTTTGGTAAAAGTATGATGACACTTTACATTTCTAAATAAATAGGATGACATTTGCCCTTCTATGGAAGAGTGACAGGGGTCGTTATGCAGTTTTCTGGCAACTTATTCATTGTACTATATTTTAAACCTGTATGAGTACGATGGCTTTTTTGGGTGCCTGCATAGCATACGCCAAGCAGAAGGTGTACGATGAAACAGCTGGCTGTGAGATAGTGAAAACTCTCAAATGTATCTCAGCTGGGATGACGTTTGGGGTAAGTATGATTCGTGAACTGTTGATATGGCTGAGTCTTTGGAGGCTGGGAGAGAACTGAACTCCTTTGATGTTGGGAAGGAAGGAGAACCATCGGAAAAATAATTTTGCGCGTGTATGTGTGATGATGATGATGATGATGATGATGATGAGGAGGAGGAGGAGGAGGAGGAGGATGGTTGATAGAATTCCTTAATGATAGTAATAGTAAACTAATGCACTGATTTGTTTTCCCAGAATATATAAGTCTAATGAGTCAAAACCAAATAAAGGCAACAGCGAAGTCAGCAACAACAGCAACATACAATAAAATTCATCTTTTATTAGCCGTGTTTGCATACGTTTTCATAATTGTGTGGATGTTGTATTTGTCTTTTTTTGTACTCGCTTATGTATATTCGCAGTGTATGTGTGTGTGTATGTTCCTTCGCTGGGCCCCTATCGTCTGCGTGCGCCTACACATTTACCTGTGCACCACCTGCAGGAGCTCGCATTGATCAGAGGCGGCCTTCGCACTGCGTCAGTCGTGTCTCGTGTGTCCATGCAGCTGATCGGTGTGCACATCGACGACTTCTACGAGATCTTCATCACACCTAAGATGATGGAGATGATGCCAGACCACGTGAGCTTCCTTCGGTAAGCAGCTCATCCCCTTCCTTCTCTCCAGCCTCAACTACGACTTTTGACGTTATTCAATGTTGCAGAAGAATGGAATGTTTTACGGATAGTATTTATACTTTCAAACTAAAAAAAGGGGATTTCGGGTAGCATCTTTACAATAGCCTCAATTTAAAACAACGTGGATAATGGAGAGCATCTTTATTAGATCTTCAAGTTACAACAAGCTGCCATCATTAGTAACAGTATGCCATGATCTCCTGCTTCTGTAATCTCCTTTCTACAGTCTACATCATCATCACAAGCATTGTCTTTTTATTTCGTTTTATACGACATTATGGGATTGTTTAATGGATAACTCAATGCCAGGCTTAACAAAGTATTTGAGAAGTTGCTGAAAGTAACTGACACAAGTAATGACCACATATTGCAGATGAAGAGATACTGGGCCTGAAGTGACAAGAAGTTTTATGGCGCTAGCTAAATGCTTTAGTAATCGCGTCAAGTTTTGTCTGTAAAATCAGTTAACAATACTCTAGCCCTATTGGGAACGCTAAGTGACAAAACATAATGAAAAGGCATCAGAGACAAGATGTGTCCTGTCAGAAAGTGAAATGAAACCAGTCAGAATGGGAAAAATGATTGGAAGAAAAAAAAACAGAAATGAGTGCGACTTTAGCGGCTTGTATAAAGAGGTAGCGACCGTACCTGAACCAGTCTCTCTTTTTTCAGGAAGATGGACATCATGATTGACTGGCCAACAGAACAGCTGCTGCAGTACCCCAGTTTGTGCAAAATGGAATATTTCAGGTAAAGTGAAGCTGCTGTGATATCCATATGAACTCTGTTAGAGTATCTGTATTGTTTTGTCACTAAAGCCGTCTACGCCAGAGCTTTTAAGACAATTGAACACAAAATATTACAAACGTTGCAGGCAGTTAAAGTTTCCTTTCACATATGTGTAGAGATAAAAAGAAAACTTCTGCTTGTAAATTTGGGATTTATATTACACAAACATTTTATGCATGTATATATATATCACTAAATAAGATACGTCATGGAAAAGTATAGGTGGGAATACATTTTTAGAAATTATTCTACAAATAAAACATATAAATTAATGTTCACGTGATAAGTTGTTGGCTGCTCTAGGTATAAGGAACAAACACTTCTAGCACAATTATTCTTTTGAGCTGAATTATTGATTGAGTTGGTCAAAAAATAATTAAAAAATCATCCAATTACGATACAAATATTTAATTCTTCCCACGGGTATTCCCCGAGGTTTTGAGGTTTGTGAGGCTCTATGACAAAAGGTGCATTATAACAGTTAACAGCCATAAATTCTGACAACACATTGCTGTACCAAAGAAGGCATCAGAAAGAAAGATACCCAAAATGATTTCAAACAAAGGAGAGACACTTAGACAAAGACAAAAACTTCTCTGATGCCTGAACTTCAAATATTGATCAACAATAGCGCAGCGGCATCAACAGCATGCGGATAAAGGTCTACAGGGGTGCACAACTTTTTTCTGCAATCACTAGATGGAGCTCAGTACTCGATACTCTCCGCATTCTGAGACAGTAATTGTTATCAATCACAATCATGCGAGAAGGGTCACTAATATTTACCGATACTCGTGGTAAATACACGTGGTGACAGATCTTCCATTCGCTTTAAGTCTTGGACCACATAAGTTTATGTAGTTCCCGAAGTAGGTACTTTTCACCAACTTTTGTGCAGATGGGGGGAGCATAATTTATTCACACACGTGGTAAAAATACTACGTTCAGCAGTCTTTGAAACAAGTACATTGTGGAAGAACTGTAGGGGATAAGATCCATAAAGTAATCGGAAGTTAATTGGTCTTGACTAGTGGAATGCCACGTATTTTGGTTGCAGGAACAACACCGTGATTACGTTTGACAGCTGGAACTGCCCCAACCTGTATATCGTGCGAACGGTCAGTGTTCAAACAGCTTCTTGCAATGACTAACCAATCCTTTGTGGTTATTGTTGTTTTGTTTATAGGATGCCCTGGGTTAATGTCATAATGCGGTTTTAATTTCCCAAAATTTTATCAAATAAGTACATGTGAATATAGCTACATTGCACAGAAAGGTATATGCGACGGAATATGAACAAGCCCAGTAAATACGTATATTGCCTGTAGCTTGACAGAAACGGCTTTCACCTTTTTTTCTTGCGTAATCATGTTTGAATGCTTTTATCTGGTAACCTAGATTATGTTCGCTCACAATTAAGAATAAATTAGCTAAACTGTGTTTAGAGACTCTCAAATCAGAGTTGATGGAAACAGGGGGTAAAACTGGAGTAGAAAACTCTTCGTTCTTCGTCCTTCAAGAATGAGACCGGGATGCTGAAATGCGATCCAGCAAAAGCTTCTTTACAAAAGCATGAGGGATATATATATAATATACACTTCCAGGTGACCATAGCAGGGGGTATGTGTGTGTGTGATTGCTTCCATATTTGTGCGCGTGTGTGGATATGTATATGTGTGCGCATAAGTATGTCTGTGTGTATATGTGTGTGTGTGTGCAGGGTTATTGCAAGGTGTTCCGGATGCTGGAATGGAAGGATTCCGTAATGAGGTGACGGATACACCAACTGAGCTGCTGAGGCGACCCAGTGAATCCGCATTACGTAAGTCACGTGATAAAGACTACCCCAGCCTCTCCCTAGCATTGTGCTGCGGTGGTTTTGCTGAGGTGAAAATATATCCACATTTGGTCCTGTCTTTTTTTGTTGTTGTTGTTGTTGGCCGCACATTTGTTTCATGCGCTTTCATGTTTTTCCCAGCTACCACAGGACGTCGGGATTCCTGCTTGCTGTTCATGTCGTCATTAGCCAAGCAGGATAACACTAAGGTCCACTATCTGGAGCGGGAGTCAGAAAGCGTGTCCTTCAGAAAGGTCAGAGGTCGCCTGTGTTCCAAGGCCAAATTTTAGTTCTCTTCCTTATCCAGGCTTTCAGTAACAAAGCACTTGTTTGACAGAGTGGAGTAAGAATAAAGTCGGGTAGATTAGAGGGGTTTTTTTTCTTTACTTGGAATGGCTAAAACCCAGTCCACGCCATTTTGTAGTGAATGAACAGTTTATATTATTTCCCCAAGTACAAAAAGTTTAAGAAAACAATCACCATGAACAGAAGGATGCCGGGGCAATGTTCATTAATGTCTGTAGATACGACTAATTTTCATGTGATTGCAGCCTACCCAATTGCTATAATTTAGATGTACATTCGTGATGTCAAGATGCGCTTTCTGTTCATGGTAATTTCACCGTGACCGTACTGTTTGTGTTTTATAGCACTAGCTCTTGGCTCCAATTAAGTTCGCCTTTCTCCTTTGTAAGACAATGCTTGTAGACCTGTAAATATAGAATCAATTAGACGTCTTCACTAGTATGTTGATAGATTTTAAGTATTTTAGTATCTTTTTGTGTGCTTGTCACAGAACGTTGTTCGAAGTCCTCCCGCTTACAAGCTTACGAGTCTACTAGACTAACAAGCAGAAACATTTCGTAAGATCAGGGGTGGCAATTAATTTTCCAAGGGCCGCATGAGAAATTGGGATGGTTCTAGAGGGCCGGACTAATATAGTTAACTCAGTTTTACCCAATACTGTATATATAGTAAGTATATATATATATAGGCGGGCGGGCCAGCGGGCCCGTCAGAGACAGGAGGCGGGCCGGACCCGGCCCGCGGGCCGGCCTTTGCCCAGGTCTGCGTAAGATTGTTAAATATTGTCATCTGATGGAACCACCCACGTCATAGTAATAGTAGCAAGTACTCGACGGGATGGCACATTCAGGAGACGTTGTTCTTCATGTATAACCATTACCTGTCTTTAGCTCCCGGGACTAGACGGGCAACAAGAGGTAGAATATTTTCATAGCCCATGGCCACCCGTACTAGGTGTAATTCGTCATTGTTTCTGTGCTAATTACAGATACGAACGCCCCGAGGTAAAACAATCAAACTGCCAATCGTTCAAGTGAAGAGGCTACACGACCCGATTGATGTCGAAACTCTTCGACCGCCCAGGGCAAGCGTCGGTTTGTTCCCCTGAAACTCCTTGGGGAGTCGGACGTGTTTGTGAGTTTTATGTTAAGTAGTGATAATGATAGTAATTTAGTTGTGTCAATGATAAGATATTCCTTTGCCTTTCTCTCTGTTTCTTTATTCCTGTGTGATTTTGTAATTTTCTGTTTTCTGCCTGCGATTCTTATTAACTTCTTGGACTGTTTTCCTCGCCTTTGATCTTCGTTTTCCCTCTCCGGCCTGCTACTTTTTCTTCTGTATCGGTCGAGTTTGTTCATTTCAGACATCTGCTGGGTGCGCGTGTATATGTATGTCTGTGCATATGTATGTATATGTGTACAGATGTTTGCATGTATACAAATACAGTACATGGGTGTGTATGCTGCTGAGAGGCCCTCACATTTCAGTAACTGACGTGACATTACGTTTTCGCAACAAAGCATAACGGGTATGTGGTTAAAAGGTGAGTTCAATGAAAATCATACTTTATATTTGATCTTCGCATTGTCTGATATCAATGTTGTCAATTTTCTCATCTTTGTTTACCTTATTGTGCCAGTTGTGAGAAAATCAGCCCCCATGCAATTTTTCTTCAGAATGAAAGAGCTGTCTGAAAATGAAGACTAACAATTACAACCGACAAATGACTACGTGACAAGTGAAAACAATGACAAATAAAGGAAGTCAATTAAGTGGTTTCTGAGTCAATACGCATGCGCAAGATCTGACAAATCGTCCAGCGCATGCACACATCAAAGGTTGGTCTCTTTTCGGCGGTGTGCAGGGTCTGGACCAGTTGTCACTATTCAAGGACAGCAACCTGTCTCACTCAGTCATCCTGGTGAGTGGTGTCACCTACAACTGCGGACTTTTTTCCGAAAATTTGCTTTGTGGCCTGGCTGGCATATGATTTTTAAGTCTGATAAAATGTCAGTGCTTCCACTCTGTCACATAGAGTATCTCTACTTTTAGACTATTTCTTATACCGTGTTGATAATTTAAACCTACAGAGAAAACTGGCAGAGTGGTCCAAAAAATATCAATAGCAAAAGACAAGAGCTTTGTCCAGTCGTTAAAAGAAAAGTTCAGTTTTAAATTTTTATAGTCACTAAAGGCCGCAAAAAGATCTCACATAGATGGCAATTTGCAGGTCAGCCTGGGCTCCGAATGCATAGCGTTGAACAAAATGTTGTTCTGCCAATTTGCAAACCAGGAGACAAGCGAAATAATTAAACATAAGGCCTTCGTTTACAACACTGATTACATTAAACGGCGATTGAATGACCCGGTCAATGTTGACGCGCATCTGGAGGCCATTTTGGAAGATTATTTATTTAACAACTTCCCGAATGGTTTTGACACGAAGCAGTAAAACGTGGGTCGTCAAGCTCATCAAAGAAAGTCACAAACAGGTGACGTCCTTCCAGATGTTTCGACTGTCATCGTCGGGTAACACGCTAGGTGACGCTGTGGTCCCCTGTTGAATGTTGTGTCGTGCATGCCAGCATGCATGGCCAGACTGTTTTGTCTCTCGTATGGCGAGCCTGTGTCGAATACTTAACGTAGCAGTATTATGACATGGCTTTAGAGTCTGGAATTGTATCTGAAGATGATTCTTGGAGAGAGCCAGCTTCGTTTTGTTCAACGTCCACCTGACCAAGTGTCTCCACGCTATGACCTGATGCTAGTATAGGAAGCAGGACACACACATGCACAAGCGCACGCGCGCGCGAGTCTGTGAATTGCTTTGATCAGGTAATAAAGTTATAAGTGGAATCATGTGTTTCGAGTCACATACTTATGGAGAAGTAGATGTGTATGAACACGAGCCCCCTTCTCTCTCTCTTTCTCTCTCTCTGCGCCACGCATTGTTTTTCATACTTACGTTTTGTGCCTCAGTATATTTCTTTTTCATTCTTTTGGTCTTTTATCTCATACCTCCCCCTTTCATTGTTCATCAGTCTCGTCCAGTCTCTGTGTACATGTGTTCAATTACCGTAAATGTGTGTTCGATGACTGTAGATGTATAGTACAAACATTCAAAGCGTCACCGGCGAAAGACTGACAAAGTGAAAAAGATGTGTCACATGTATGTGTCTATACTTGTGCATACGTGTGTTTTTGTCATTTCGAAAAAAAACCAGTCGGAGATGAAGTAACAGAGTGTTTCAGAGGGGGATGGGATTGAAGCACAGCCAATACTTATATCCAAGTGACATGGGAAGGTGACGAGCATATAATTATGTCTAAAAATGAGTTCAAGTAGTCCGTTGGCAGCCGGTATTGCCCAATTTCCTGACGAAGTTACCTATCTCGAAGGGTCTCGTCCTTATCTCGCTTGCTCGACACAACACGTGCTGAAAACATCTGAGTGCAAAGGTGGCTTAATCACCAGTAGTGCTGTTGACAATGGTACTTACATTCAAGGTATGTTGCGGTATACACGTACGTATGTTTTAATCTTTCTCTCCCCCACTGTGTGTGTGTGAGAGAGAGAGAGAGAGAGATCTGTTGCTGAGTCTTGTTCAACTATGTGTTTCATTCCACTTTATTTGAGAACAACTGCACTTGTAGACTGCATGGGGAAGACAGATGACCTACAGTATTTTGCTTGTCATGATACATTATGATTTCCTGGCTTAGCCAGGGACCTATCAAGCCTGATGTTACCACATCTATGACATCTACTACAGGTCGTGGGCCCACAAACATACTGATGGCTGCCTCAGGATGAAAAAGCAAAACAGAATGATCACTAGAGACTCCGAAATTTCAGAACATGGCCTCCAAGTGATTCCAGTTACAAACGGTGACGTAAGCCAAGAGAAATCAAGCGGCATGGCAAATCCACAGGACAATGGGAATGGGACCGCTCTATGTGACACAGAGGGAATCTCACAGAACAATGTGGAGGTCAAGAAGGTTGAGGAAAATGACAAAGACACAGAGAGCGAAAGCAAGGAGAGTGAGAACGGTATTCCAGTGGACCGTGGTTGGGCCTGGGTCATAATGATAAGTAAGTCTGTTTGTCATTTGCTTATCTGTCCCCTCCTTCCTCCTATACGCATTCTTCTGAACTTGAATCTGGCAAGCAACTCAAACAGGTTGGGTACTAGATATATTTTAACTACCTTTGTTAAATTAAAAAAAAATCGATTTTCATTGACGACCTCCATCAGAGTGAATGGAAGAGACCACATTAACTCGTAATATTAACGACTGTCTAATAAATGAATTTATTATATGAACGACTGTCTAATAAATGAATTTATTTTACAGAATGGACAGTCGAGATTTTGTTCTGATGTCTCATATCTTCGCTAAGGTATTTCTCGTAGCCCTCCAGGTTCCATGCAACTCGAGTCTGAATGTACTTTGTGTTTCTGATGAGGAGATGCAAAAATGAATGGCTGCTTACCCGCGCATTGTGTTCAGGTCAGTTCATCATTCTGATGCTCATGATTGGCTATGGACGCGCCCTCTCCATCTTCTTCTTGGAGTTCCAGAAAATGTTCAACACCTCGGTAACCATGGGAACCATCACATTCGCTCTAATGACCACCGCATTTGGAGTCGGGAGTAGGTATCAAGATTTGTGAAAGGCAGGCTGAACCACTTACAAGTGAAATGATAACTGAATGCTCACAGGCACACACACACACACGTTTTCCAAATAAACGTACAAACACGTAAGCAGTGGCATGAACGGTTGACCAGCCTTATCGCTACCTGCTGGCATGTACTTATTGTAATAGTTTCCTATAATTTTAATCTGTTTAAGTTCTAAAGACATGACCTGATAGAAAAAGTACTTATGTAAACAATCATCTGTCGCTTGACCACAGTCACGTTGTGAGCATTGCGTTGTTATGTCATCATCGTAGAGTACATGTATGATATCCGTCCTATACACATCAAAGCCCACTATTGTTTCTAAAGGTGAGCAGGGATATCCACGGTTCCCCATGAAGTCAGTATTACAGAATTCATGAGCTTTATTTCCCATCGCAGCACAATTCCCCTCGGTAGTGTTGAAGTGAATGCGAAACTAAAGTCAGAAAACCGTCTTCCTTTGCAGATCTGTTGGTGACCAACGTGCTGCTGACATCAGACAACTCCCGCAAGATAGTCATCGCAGGTTCGCTTCTCGGACCCACCTGCATCTGCCTGTCCGCTTTGTCACCTGGCATCGGCTTCTTTCTGGCCTGCCATTTCTTCATTGGTTCGTACCCGCTTGATTCTGCTCGCCTACTTATTGCAAACACTTTATATTCCGGTCGGCAGAAGATTAGACCCAAAACTAATTGAAGCAAAAGTTTTTTTTTCTAAAATATATACAAAAATAAAAACCCTATTTACATGTCGCAAAAATTATATCATAGGTTGTCTGCAAAACTGTATGTTTATCATGGAATGACATTATCGAGCTTTTAGCTGCCAACGTTTTATATACATCCTGCTATTATGCTACTTTTTATTACATACTTTCAGCTAATCGGGTATGTATTATTTTGATCGTTTTTCTCTGTCAAATTTATCAGCATGTGTGTTTCAGGATTATCTAATGCAACCATCTTTATACCAACTGCCTTGCTGCTAGGTAATTATTTCAACGCCAGGCGAGCCTTTGCTACATCCGTTGGAAACGCTGGAATCAGCGTTGGCAACCTAGTGTTTTCACCATTGGCACAGTATCTCGTCATGACATATGGCACGCGGGGAGCCATTTTGCTCACAGGAGGCGTGTGCCTGCAGTCTGTCATCGCTGCTAGCTTGTGTCGTCCTGTGAGCTTTTACACGAAGAGACTCAAATACCAGAAAAAACCAACAGACGACAAGATTGGTCTCACGACCACCAAGTCATGCGATAGTAAATGTGATGATGACTATTTGAAGGAAACTGACGACATTGAGGTCTTAAAAAGCAGGGATTTTGAAAGGTCACACGAACCTAGAGTAGAGAATGGTTGTCAGGGCAAAACAGATCATGCACGTCCAAGTGCAGCTTTAGCAAACAGGGAAGCGTCATCCACACCTTTGCCCTCGTGTGTGGCTCAGGAGATCATTATCTAAAAGTGAAAACTCAGACGACGAATGCGGTGCTCTCATGGTCTCACAGACTTTGAAGGACAGTTCTCCAAACTTGCCTCACAGTCTCCAAGTCGCTGTCACACGCCGGCGCGCGTTATGTGGAGCGGGTTCTCTCAACGTCTGATGTGAGCTTTTGCGGGTCGAGTTTAACTTTGAACGCTGCCATCAATCACACTGATTGTGCGTTCAGACAGAAATCTGCGCTTGAAGAACAAGAGGCAGTGGCTAGATGTAATTTCGTCAGATTCTGCAACGAGTATCTTATCCAAAACCATCGACTTTTCGTTGACGAAGAACTGGCTGTTTCGCATGCTTGTCATCTATCAGACTCTTTCCTTCACTGGTGGTCTCATTGTCGTGTACTTTCCTTCCCTGGCGGTGAGTACATTCTAAAATACCTACTTTACCCTTCCACCCGCCGATTAATAAGCAAAAGTGATTAAAAGGTAGAAAAGAGAAGCAGTTAGCGAAGTCTCCAGCTGCTTATTTATGATAATTATATCTTCTTTGTAAACACATGAACATGTCTACCTTAAAATGTGCTTGGAGTTGTTTTCTTAAATGCAGACTGTATTCAAGTGTTGACAAATAATCCATGGATCCTCTATAAAAGGTCAATAACGGAATGTCGCGAGAGAACGCAGCTGCTCTGATGACCGTCGTTGGATCTGTGGATCTGGTCAGTAGGCTGGCGCTTGGCTATGTGGCGGATCTGGGCTTCATTAAAAAGACGCACCTGGCGGCAGCTGCACTGGTCGTCGTGTCCTGTGCGTGTCATTTTGTAAGGTGGGCAGAACCAAACAGTTTTATCCTAAATTAATCGACTTGACATGAAGCTTTGTAATTACTTCATAAACTAAAGGGTACTTTTACTTTTTGACTTTTTACTGTTTTCGTTTTGATTTAGAGTTCATTACCTCTTCGAATTTATCACCAAGACGCACAGTCAGCTATGGAATTTAAAGGACCAATGGGATAAATATTTTGTAATATTTGAATAAAGTCCACTGCAGTGTACTATTTCCCTAAATTCAGGGCAAATACTTTTATCCGTTCTCAAAACACATGCTGACAAACTTTATCGTGCACAGAAAGAGATAAACAACACATATAATGACAGTGCATAGATTGATAGTGTCAAGGTCTCAACCAAGGACAAAGCCAGAAACATCTGTTAATGTAGATCGGGACCAGGATTTGTATCTCTTTCGTGAGTAAAAATGTAGCACTCCACTAGTCTTTTAGAGAGAGAGTGTATGCATCTTTGTTATAGCAATTCCCTTTTATCTACCATCTTACAATAAATCTGCATTTAGTCCACACCACTGTTATTTTCTACTGGCGTTCTACAGGTTCTACACCAGCTTCGTCTCTCTAGCCATGTTCGCTGTGGTTTACGGAGTGGCGGGAGGCGTCAGTCAAAATCTTTTCACCGTCATCACCATCGATCTCCTCGGGATCCAAAACCTTGCGAAGACGATGAGCTTCGTCTACATCATCAACTCTGCCTTCACGTCCCTCAACCACCCTCTCATAGGTGAGGCAAGGTTAAGGTGGTAGTGGAGCTGTTCGCCCCAAACTGTTGCAGGTTAAGCCAGCCAACGTTTCTTGTTTTAAAGCATAATACAGGAAATTAAAAAGAAACACAATCAGGAATGAGCCACTTACTGTCGCTTTTTCGGATTGAAATGTATTTTGTTTGTTGAAGCAAAAGATCGAGTCTATCTTGCCACCTTAACCCAGTGGATTATATTGATAAGGTGACCAGACGTTTCGGGAGCGAAAGCGGGACACGTGCCGAAGATGGTGTCGTCACCGACAAAAAACGTCGAAAAAAGTGAGGGGGGAGGGCGTATCAGTGTACGGTATTCAGATTTTTAAAGACAACCGGGACATTTGATGGACTTCTAGAAAGCCAGAAAGCGGGACATTGGGCGTCCCGCCAGATATTCAGGCGGGACACGAGGTCAAAAGCGGGACTGTCCCGCCTAATGCGGGACGTCTGGTCACCTTAAATTATTGATTATATAATCAATATGCGATCCACCAAACTAATGGATGTCGAATAGATAGTCTGAATGATGTTTTGATGCAAGTTGACCTCCCACCTGTTGCAGGGTTGATGGTGGATGGTACAGGAACCTACATCTACCCTTTTAACTACATCGGGGTTTGCCTCCTCCTTGGTGCTGTCTGCATTCTACTCGAGCCATTTGCACGTCGACTGGAGAACACACGCACGCGCAGACACACAGGACAAGACGCAGTACATCTCGCAATTTCCACTCTGTAGTCTCTGCCTTGTACCTGCATGTTCCGTGGCTATATGTATGCGGTCACCTCTCCACTCACCAGCATTACTGTCATCGTGACCATCACTGTTACTACCGTGATGAACGGTACATCCCCACAAACACCACCACTACCATTATCATCCTGATTAGCTAAAATAAAATGTGAAAATAAACAGTTTTGGATACTATTTTTGCCAGACTGAGGCCCAAGCAAACTAACTCGAGTGGCGTCATATCGTGCCTCTTTCTAGCTCCAGCATTCACACACGGAGTAAGGGATTACACTTTAAGAGAAGGTTATTCCCAATTCTTATCTGACAGCAACAATTTTTCTAACACCTGGCCACATAAGTACTAGATTCTAATCCTATCTTAATTTTAATAATAAAGATTACCCTTTCGGCAATCTGAGTACGGGATATTTATGCGATACTTTAGGTACTTCGAGGGGTGACAGGAAGAAACCGCTATCGGGGCTATACACTGATAGACGGACATTCCTTCTGCAGTGTCCCTCAGTCCCCCTCCATGTCTACTTTTCTGTCTGTTTCTGACGTGGCCTGTCTGCAGTCAATATTCCGATATATTGATTGATCGAGCTAAAACAAATTATGTATATAATTAAATGCGCGCAAACACACAAACACGAGACTGACAGAGTAAGACAATAACGGCAGGAGAATTTCAAAAACAGGTAGTCGGTGATCAAGAAAAGTTGTCTCCCTCTGACACGGGCTCACCCTGGGCCTAGACATAAGGTCTCGAGGTTAACGAGAAGCTGGGTGGTCAAGAATACGTGACACGATTCCGTGTAGACTGAATATCTCAGTAAATAATTCTGAAAATGCTACCAGCAGTCTGATGGTTATTGCCATAAAGTGGCGACTACGCCATTAGTTGTGTCCCTTTACAACAACAAACACAGTTAAAGGCTCAAGGAACCGACAGATTATGACAATAATGTAAGGAGAATTCCAAACACACACTCGCGAGCACAGAAAGATAGAAGATAGAAAGCATTTATTTTGAAATGTACAGTTCTACTATTTTGACAACACACAAGACAACCTTTTACCTTTTTTTCTTAGCAAGTGGACTGTTCCAGCACCTACCTCAATCTTCAGGAATCAGTCAGCTCATTCTTCTGACAGTTCTTCAGAAAAGCGCTGCCATCACCCACATGGCTTTTTGTCTCCCTCCATTCTATTTTTAGTTTGAGATAAAACCTTCAATATAAAACAAGCTTATCTTTTTTTCTGTGCCATAATTTGGAAAGAAGACTATGTTCCACAAACGGCAAGTATCAGCTGGTTTAGTTTGGTTTTATCTCGTTTGCATAAAGTATATCACGTTTCAGCTTTAAACTTATTTCATACAAGGCAACATATTTCCACACCATATTTGTAGAAAAATTAATAGATCTTGCCCATGTCTGAGATAAGTACGACCATTTTCATTCTTTTGTTTGCAGTTAACTTTTGTGTTTACAATATTGCACGCATGTTTCCTTCATTCATGTTAATGTAAAGCTTAAAACTTTTATTTTACTGACTTGTTAGAGCGAAGTTTAGGTATATTTATTGTGTTTGCTCATGTGTTTCCTTGTATGCTAGAGTATAGAAAGGTTTTTGATCTCATCTTCAGTGAGGTAGAGGATTAAACGACTATGAATTAACATTATTATTATCTGTTTGTTATTTGCATTGTTTTCTGCTTCATGCCTCGTTATCGTCAGATATGAAAACATCTTTAAAATTGGTTCTTTCTTTCGTTTGTCCTATTCTTTCTTGTTCTTTTCTGTTTTTATTCTTCGTAATCCTTGTTTGTTCACTCTACAGCAAATGCAGTATTGTGATTGAAATATGTGTATAAAATATAGGAAAAAAACGATACGTGACTTTACAAAAACTGATTAATCTGTCTACTGTACATGGTTATACGTATTAAAATCATGTAACTATATTATTTGTCTATCTTACTCCGTTCTTCATATTTTTTTCCCATTAACTAATTTCTGGTTGAATCCAGTTAAACTGATGTTTGGAAAATATCTTGAATAATTCGCGTTTTGAATTCGTACTGCATTGTTCTAACAGCTGTAACATGCATGATTAGATTTTTCAACAACACTAGCACTTTTTATATTACAGATTTTACACAGTCGTTACCTAAAAACTTTGTTTAACAAAGATTTATATTTTCCCGGTAAAGAAGGACTTTTAAAGCGCACATGACTTTGAAAGAAAATGGCAATGAGAACGACTTGATGATTCTTACTCTTGTGAGAATCAAAACATTGTTATAACACAGGATATTGACTGTAAGCGTATAGAGGACATGGAATATTTTATTTTCCCATGTTTAATAACCAACAGTTAGCTGGGTGTCGGCTTGTCAAAATACCCTCAAACTGATTGCAGTCCTGTATCGGTGATGTGATCCACCACTCTCGCAATCCAAAGCCCTGTCTGGTGAGATCGTGCTGACCAAACCATGACTTTGTGCCTGTCAACGGGTGCCATCGCCAGTCACAGAGACTGTTTAGAAAACTCACAGACACCCGTTTCATCATCGTTCACAGAAACACCTGTATCTGACTGTTTCCCAATGGAAAAGGACAACCTGTCGTCTGCTTGCGAAGGTCAACAGCAGGGGTCAGGAGATAACATTAATGATGAATTTAACAAAATAAACGACGAGAAACCGAACGACAAAAACACGGATATCCAAGATGGCCTACCTGTGGATCGCGGTTGGGCCTGGGTCATCATGATAGGTAAGTTACTGTCACAACGATGCCTCTTTGAATATAATAAACGCTTTCTTTCATGATCACAAACAAATGTTGTGCTCTAATAAAGAAGTTCTGGTATCCAACGTGAATTAAGATAACTTTATCTGTAAAATTAAGATTAAAGCCAGAAGACCTCATACCTATTTTCCTGTTGCAGCCAATTTCATGATCGGCTTAACACTCGGGGGATATGGCTGTTCTCTCTCAATCTTCTTCCTGGAGTTTCAGATCATGTTCAACGCTTCGGTTACTACGGCAACCATTACATTCGCCCTTATGACTGTGGCTTTTGGAGTAGGGAGTTAGTAATTCTGAGATCTCTGTTTCTTTTATTTGGCATCCAGTTATTGAGAAGTTGTTTTCCATGAGACATCTGACATAATAATTCAACTCTGGTGGACATTGATCTGCATTTTTGGAAGTACAAATAGTCATGTGATCGACTGATGCATAATATTTTCAGAAAGTCAAAGTATATATATATACATTGGAACATCGGTTAACGGACTTAATCCGTTCTGGAAAGCTGTTTGTTATCCGAAACGTTCGTTATCCGAAACAATTTTTTCCATAAGAAATAAAGGAAATAGATTTAATTGGTTCCCAACCCCTGTTGACTCGCTAATATTTGAAAGTTACAGGCTGTATATATATAGGTATTTGTTTTAATGAGAACAGTTATAATGCAATATAAATGGAGTTAAATAAACATAAAAACATTAACGAAAGCATTTAAACAACAGAAAACTTGCCGTTTTGACGGCGTGGTTGGAGGCAGGTGTGGGGAGGAAGGGGTGGAATTACTGCTTGGATTCCCGCTCCATGAGCACACGTGACATTATAAAATCAGGGGTGACTTCCCTTTTCTGTAGCTCTGAGGTTAAAGGAAAAAACTTGTCCAGTGTCTGTTCCTTCTGCCTTTTTGTAAAACTCTTCGGTAATACATCACATATCCGACAGACGCATGCCGCCTTCATACTTTGAAATCATTTCCTTTTTCAATTCATTTGTTGGCCTAACTACTATTATTACTCTTAATCTTCTTTGGAGCCATTTTTGAGGATTATCTTATTAAAATAAAGCACAAAAATCACTAAATAAGAAGAATGCGCATAGATAAGGAACGACCGATCGTAACTGTGTCTCGAGCGCGAATGATGACATGCTGGTCGGTCACGTGTTGTTCACGTGGCTGTTAGTTATCCGAAATTTTGTTCGCTATCCGAGACAAACTTTTAACGAAATTTTTGTTCGTTATCCGAAATATTCGCTATCCGAGGCGTTCGCTAACCGAGGTTCCACTGTATACAAATCAAAGGTTTTCATATGTACTATCTACTCGGAGAATTATATTTAGCGGTCCTATCTATGATAAAAGTGATACTCGTAAGGACATCCATTTTCAAGGACGGGTTAAAAGCTATGTACATGGTATAGACAGATAAATAGATAGATAATAGATGAATTAGATAAATAGATAATAGATTAAATATAAGTATTAGTTGTGTTTTTCTGCACTAGTTACATTCAATTTAGTAGTATTTTTATTGGAACAAACCGATAAACAAACAAGTATACTGGTATAGATTTCCCGATCTCAGTGACATCACGTGACTGTGGGCAGATCTGTTGGTGACGAACGTGCTGATGACGTCAGAGAACACCCGGAAGCTGGTACTAGTAGGCGCGTGCCTGAGTGCCGTGTCCATCACCTTGTCTTCCTTCTCGCCGACCATTTCTTTTCTCATCATCTGTCACTGTGTTATGGGTTAGTGGCGCCACCTCGTCCTTTTCATAACCCACGTGCCGTCGGGCGAATGCTGCCGGCAGCGTAGTGTTGGACTGCCTTACCTCGGCCATCGGTACATTTGTCGCACAAGAATTTCGTGAAATTTTCAAAGAAATTTTTTCTTTTCTCACAAAATGATGAGAAAACACTTTAATGCCAAGTAAACGAGTGTGTCCAGTGTGTCCTACAGGGGTCTCAGAGTGTAAGCTTTCTTTTTAATCCCTGAGTTAAGTGGAAAACACTGTTCACAAATCAGAAGGTCAAACATGAGACTTCATGAATGCATGTGGATGCGCCTCAATAACATGATCTCACCCGTTGGTTACAGAGCGATGTATAACTTACTTTTTTTCTATTTCAGGGTTCTCACACGCAATGATTGTCATTCCCAGCATTACGCTCCAGGGACACTACTTTAAAACCAGACGATCATTCGCAACAGCTATTGCTAACACCGGAGGTAGTGTTGCGGGCATGGTCTTTCCGCCTCTTGTGCAATACCTTATCTCGTCCTATGGGCCGCGCGGCGCCATCTTGCTTTCAGGGGGCATAAACATGCAAGGCATCGTAGCCGCTTGCTTGTTACGTCCCGTGGTTTTTTATCAAAAGTTCTCCCCAAATCATGCAGACAAGTTATCGAGCTCAGAGAACTTGCAAATTAGCGAAAACCATCTTATGAGCAAAAGAATGAAATGTGAAGACAAGTCTTTAACCGATGAAAATCACGTCACAGAAACGACGATCGAGACAAGGAGGAGACTTTTAGTCGATAGCGGCTGTTCGCAAGAAAAAGAGGACGACACAGCAGCAGAAGTCCTTCCCGGGACAAATCATGTTGCTCTTAAATTGAACATCTCTGACAACCATCATAACTGGCATGAGGCGGCATCATCTTTGAAAATTGTGAGATCTCGCCAACGTTTTCCGACAATTCTGGGGGCTTTGTTTTCAAAAGGTCGCCCCTGAACAGCAGCTTGTATAGCTTGGCCAACGCGCCATCGGCATCGCTAGTGGACATCTGCAGGTCAAACCTCAACTTGAGCACCTTGCTCAGCCCGCAGACTCCTGCTGCCTGCGTCGCAGATGACACTTCCGGTTTGCCACAAACGGACTGTAGAGAGGCTGCAACGAAATCCTTGGGACAGAGGTACATGGCAAAGTTTTTGGAGGTCATGAATTTTTCCCTAATGCGGAACTGGATGTTTCGCCTCATCCTCACATACCAGACTCTGGGCTTCACAATTGGCTTCGTGGGTCTCTACTTTCCATCTTTGGCAGTAAGCTGTCTTACTTTTTATTTTATAAAAGGGTATCAAAGTAACCACATAAATGTTTGTGTTATCTGTGATTTTGACTCTAGCAAGGTTATGGGTGCTGCCCTACGTGCCGACCGGCATAACGGGCAGTAACTAACTAAGGTTATGGATACATTCTTTATATGATATCTTAAAATGTCGTGTCCTGCCCTTTTGCACGTTCTTATGATCATGATTGTCCGATCCTTGACCATAGGTACGCAATGGTCTGTCTCGGGAGGAGGCAGCTCTTCTGATATCTGTGATTGGAGGAGTGGACCTCTTCAGCAAACTGACCAGCGGCCTGGTAGCGGACTTGGGCTGTATCCGAAGGACACACCTGGTGGCTATCGCGCTTGTAATAACATCAGTAGCTTGCCATTTCACCAGGTAAGAGCTTGGCGTCGAGGCGATTAGCAAGTCATGTTATACAACACTTAGAAATCTTACCAATGATTTTAGAACTTGAAGTTTGAAGAGTTATTCACTAGCGTAGATTTTCGTGATTCTCGTTACAGTTTTGACCGTCTAAAAGAGGTGTACATCACGTAATAAAAATGTTTGTACAGTTTCCCATGTGTCATAGTCATTGTGAAGAATATCTTATAGTTTAAAGGTCTCAAAGATGTTACAAGAAGATGCCTTTATGCCTATCATATCTCGACATTCAGAGGAATAGCTCCTAGACCTCCCATAAATACTCGTCCACACCAGAGTAATGTTAGATATGATACTATACAGCAATTAAATTAAGTATAAGGAAGATCATTTGAGCTCTGCTAAACGTGAACAAAGTATTTGCTTTGAGACCGGTCAACCTTATTCTGTAGGGTCGGTGATGTTGTTTATTCCCGAAACGGCAGCTGCCAGTTTGACAGTTGACACACGTGTTCTAAACATTTGTCAGTATCCTTAGTAGTGTTGTTGTTGTTGTTGTGTTGTTGTTGTTGTTGTTGTTAAGTCTACAAAATATTGCTACCCACGTTCTCTGTTGATTACTGTAATAAATTTGCTTCATGAAGTTCCCAATCAAAATGAGACGAGCAGTGCTAGATCTTTGATTATATGAAAGAAACAACAAAAGCTGTTTGAAATTATGACCTTCCATCTGATGCTATCCTTGTACCACGCTCTGTTTAAACTTAGTTTCATTTTTTGCCATTTCGATTTATGTTTTTCAAGTTATATATTTGTAACTTTCGATTCAGAAAAACTCATAGGTGCCATCTAGTATACTGTCCACCTAAACAGTCAGCACTGATCTTAATTCCCCACATTTTCTTTTAACAGGCTATAAGAGAGACACTTCTATTGTACTACAGTTTTTTTTTCTTTCAGGTTTTACACCACATTCGCCACCTTAGCCTTATTTGCTGTCGTGTTTGGACTTTTCGCCGGAGTCTGCCCTAATCTTTCAACTGTTGTAATAATTGACCTACTTGGACTCGAGCATCTGGGAAAATCCATGGGACTGTTTCTTGTTGTCAACTCCATCTTTACAACGGCCAACCATCCCTTGATTGGTAAAATTGATTTTAAAGCTAATAAATAGTACAACGATTTTTGTTTTACTCGTCCTTATAATTTCCCACCCATCCCTCACTGATCATATCGGTGACTCCTACATTGTTACCCACTGAGTCCGTTATCATCGCACCATTTATTTACAGATTGTGACATTGAAAAATTTAACACATCAAGTCATTCACATGTACCGCTATCATCTAGAGAAGCTATTCAGAGCTTTATTAATATATATTATTGTCACTTCAATACATTCTCTTGATCTGGTCACTGTAATCTGAATCTCGTAAATGTTTTTATTGTTAAGATATGGACTAATGGACATCATTTATTGTATATAGTGAAAACTGCTATCGGAGCTTTTTAGTGGCCTTTGTTGTTGTCCAGACATGTATATGTACTAAAATAGTATCTACCTCGGAAAGAACTGACAAATATTTGATTGTTAGTTTATGTTAAACATCACCCATTTAGTTGGCTAGACACCTGGTCCGTTACTCGTGACACTGTTGTATTCATTTTTTATTCAGGTGCTTTGGTCGAGACAACAGGAAGCATGATTCTGCCCTTCCATTACATCGGCGTGTGTGTGTTCTTGGGTGCCATTCTGCTTCTTCTCGAACCGTGCGCGCGGAGGCTGGAGGAGAGGCGAGTGCGTGTGGAAATGGCGAGAACTTCTATTTGAATAGCGATGCTTCTTCGACGCCCGTCTAATGCCTAAGTTCTTTATTTTAATAAAAACCTTTTTTTTTTTTCATTCTCATGCTTTACTTCTCATTGCCCTCTGGAATAAATAAAATCGCTATCTTATATCCTTTTTTGCTGCTTCACAAATAAAGTTATATTGTCTTCGTATCAATATAATGGCCTTGTCATATTTTATATACTTCCTCAGAATCTTGAGTAAACATTGGTATATGTCGTCGATCACTGGGTTACTGAGATATGTTGCTACACCATTCACCTATCATAGAATGAATTTTCTTTCCTTAAGCACAAGGCAGAATCCTAATCCTAACCATAGACAGGCTCTTGAATATTTTCAGGGAAGGATTCATGGATGCGAATGCTTTCATGTATGAATGTTATATCTTTCTACATTTTGATGTACGAACAGTAGTTTCGTTTACTCCTTGTTACACCTCAAGAATCGTATTGCCGCAGATGTACAAACAGGCAATTAATAAACTATACAAGAGAAAAAGTTTGTGTTAATTATATTTGGCTTTGTTCAATGTTTTAAAGTTTATTTTCGTCTGCTTTCTCTTAAAAAATGTTTGCTGCTCTGCCATTCACATTCTTTCGTCATCAGATTTATGGATCAAAACACCTCCTCCATAATTCCAATAAATGATGGGTTAAATGCACAGTCACATAGCTCAGTGTAAATGAGAGATTCTATAGTCAACAACAGAACATGGATATACAAAGTTCATGGAATTAATTTTATCACATCAAGGATCATAAGGAATGTCTGATCAAATGGTATTCCTAGCACAGAATGAAAGAATTTTTTTTTTTAAGAACTGCTTAACTTAAGTAGTTCTTTAGATTATTCTTGCATTAATATAGACATACAAATATTATAACACAATAATATAATAACAATAAGTCTGTCTGACATCACTGAGGCCTTTCAAAAGACATTGTCCAAGTTTGTAAGATACAACTTCCTATGCTTCTTATGATTGTCAATAACACAGTCAAAACTATGACTGCCAAAAATGTCACAATGATTCCCACAATTTGGAACTGTGCTTTTCACATTTCTTCTAGTCTCATAAAGACAACTTCTTCAGCCAAGAGACTAAAATCTCCAGCTTGCAGCTGGTTTTGCTGGCAACAAATCTGAACTGGATATCCTCTACAGATCAAGCAATGCCATCTTGTCAACCTGTTGAAATAAGAACAGATTTGTATTAGTACATGGGAAAATACTAGCGTAAAATTCTTCAGTGGCGTTCAGTAAGCACTGACTAAAGTAGTCAGTTGAAGGCCAACATGGACTACATATCTTTCATCATGCAATATAGCATTCTATAGACACAACATTTGCATGTTCTTTTGCATGTGTCTGCATATGTATTATTATTCTTCTGGTTGTATTTTTTTGTCGAGTACTTTGAGCTAACTTTTGATGGTGGGATAAAGAGCTCTATAAATTAATTTCATTATTATTGTCAAGCTGGTGGTAAGAATACCTGCATAGCTGACATCTAAATTATAAAAGAAATCTGCCTTACAAAATAACCTTTAATCTCTCGGTACTTTCAGGCTTTACCTTAGCTTGCATAACTGTGTACTGCTCAGTCTTGTCTCTAAGGTTTTGAGCAGCATCAGCCTCTTTGTCAAGGCCTGGCTGCACTTTGAAGATTTTCTCATCAACAAGGTCCAGCAGAAGATGGCGCATTTCAACGTCAGCATACTGCATGTCACTTAACACCCATGTAACCCTGTCCACACGCAATTCTGGAGGAACTTGTCGATAGTGCCCCCTGCAAAAAAAACAAACCCTTATGTAACAGACCCCATCTACTGATAACATGCAGAAGGGCAAATTTTGCTGTGATTCATACATAAATGTAACAAGTATGCACAGCATAATTCAAAAAGTCTACCATGAGAGAGAAAAGGAACAAAGTAAATTTAAAAAAAAAATACAAAAGCAAAACACTTACGAAAGCTGATAAGATTTCCACATCAGTTGACAAACTTCTTCTTCATTTGAATCCTGCAGCTGTACGATGTTCATGGTGGTTGAACTCTTCAGGTCAAAAATCATGATAGGTAATGTTAGTTCTCTCTCACATCTTTACAATTTATTTCATCTTCAACTTCATTGTTCAAAACTGTTTAAGTGCTTCCACACCTCAACAATGCAAACGTTAAAAAACAAGCCATTTAAAATGTGTATAAAATGTACATAAAAATGCTATGCTGGATCAGATAATTTGGCCACACTCCATTTGATATGCTTGCTTACCTTATCGTGTAATAGAGCATAGATGTGACCATTACAGCTTATGCTTGAAACTCTCGCCATCTTAGATAATTTTAGTTGTCTTTCATCAATTGTGGACCCAATGAAACCTAACAGACAGCAATGACTGATTAATGTGTAAGTCAGTACTAGGTAGCAAGAGATATGGCAGTGTATGCGTGTGTGTGTGTGTGTGCATTTGTGTGAGTGTACATTTGTGTACATGTGTGTGCATGTGTGACAGTGTACATGAGTGTATGTGTGAGTGTACCTGTGTGAATGCAAACAAGCCTGTGTCATGTGTCAATGAACATGCATGCATCATCACTATCATTAATTACACACTGAAATTAACATCATCATTTTCTGTTTGCATTACTACAAAAATCAATTTACACACCTGATGGTTTTAAGGGGTTTTCAGCTCTTAGGACACGATTTCCTGTTGTCAAAGAAATACACTGAACTAGCCCACTGAATATAAAGAAAAGATATTCTGCTCCTGTTGGGCCCAGTACTCTAGTTGTCTGAAACATAATATAGTAAAAAGGTCTGTTTTGTCTTCCAATCATTTAATACAAATGCCTTAAATGTAAATGTATTTGAAATGTATTTATAAGATTTTTGATGTTTTTAATTAATGTAATCCTCTTAAACTATAATGTCAAATTTACATGTTTATTAAAGAAAATAAATGGACAAGAAAATAGCTAGGCTTGAATGAAGGAGACTAAATACATGAATGAATGGAGGTGGGGAAAAAAGGAAGAATTAAGAAAGAAAGATAAAAAAGAACACAAAGGTGATTAAATTTGTCTTGATGCTGGATGGTAAGTGCAGTTATCTTACTGCAAATACCTTATCCCAGATATATGACATACATCACATGAAAAGTGTCATCCTGCAAAAGGCTGGCATAATCTGTTGCATTCAGATGAATGTCACAACGAAGGTCACGCAGTTGCATAGTTGAAAGGTCAAGAACAAGAACAGTAATGTGTGGTTCTGAAAAAAAAAGATGCATTCTAAATAAAACATTAGTACCCTTATAAAAAAATCCCATAAGATCATACCAAAAACCCAAATTGGTAAATTGTATTTTATATGACCAACAACCAGAAAAAGCTTATGTTAGCATCATTTAACAATGGGCTAATTCACTGACATAAACATAAACTTTACAATTAGTTGGAAAAAAGAAAAATAAAGTTTACCTTTTGGGGGAAATTCTGGAAAGAGAAGAACAAAGACAAGTTCCCGACCAGAGGGAGTTTGACACACAGACAACAGTTTGGTACTTCTAACCTAGAGGATGGAAAACAAGAAGAAGTGTAGATGACATTAATAAAAATATATAAAATTTTTCATAAGATCAGTAGAGAGGCAAAGGACATCAAAACCATGTGGGCCTAACTGATGGGAGCTGCCCCAAACTGGGTCCTCTGGCAAGGTGTTGTGGCCCCATGCCCCTTGAGAAGTAACAAGGAGCAAGGAATAAACAAGCATACTTTTCATATAGTTTGAGGTTTTAGTGTCTCCAGTCAGAAATGAAAATCATTTGTAAACAACTTTTAAAAATATATTACGCTGTGGCACACAAAAGTGTTTTAACTCCTCTAAATCATATTCTTTCAAAATATGTATAATTTATAAATAGAGAGAGATTTATAATATGTACATAATGTAATTCAAAGTTGCAATAATTGTACCTTGACGGGTTTGTACATCTGTGTATGATAAGAGGAAATTTGGTTTGTCTTCGTGTGGCGAACAACTATGCTGAACACTGCTCCCGTATCCTTCACGCCTCCTCTTGGAGCATAGATAAAGGTCTGAAACCAAGTTTGGTAATGCATAGGGTAAAAGAAAGGACTTCATGATAGAATTACTATGAGCAAAATACAGGTTATTCTGACAAGCTACAGTCATGTAAACATACACACATATATACATATATGAATGATGTCAATAGGTTGTCAGCAATAATTTTTTTGATGTGAAGTCTGACCACCAGTTATTACCTTGAGGTTCTTGTTAAAGTGACTTCTTCATGCCAAGGATCACCAAGCTGCATCCTGTCTAATGCACTTTGAACTGAGTGACAGAAAAAAACCTGTAATCATTTTATGGGACTATGGTAGAACCAGTCATTGCTGCTTTAAACAAAGATCGGAAAATAGAATGGTTGCGTGACCATAAATATAATGACTAGATACAACTTTGAAGTAATGATTTTCCTTTTCCATGCATTCTGTGCATGTACTTAAATGTGACAGAGCAGAAGTGGTGGTGGTGGTGGGGGGGAGAATTGGTGTTTTACAACAAGCCAGCAACCAAGGCTATATCACAGAAAAACAGAAAAGCATATAGATGTTGTTAACAAATGTTACATGCAAAGAAAGAACAGAATGGCTGAGTTGATACCAGAGAAGCAATAAAAATGCTGCTGTTGATTTGGAATAAAGAAGAAGCAAGGAAAGAAGATGATGAAGAAAAAGAAAAGAATTTTGGCCCATAAAAGAATATGCATGAAAGTTGTGACAATGTGGTGAAAAGTAAAGAGCTGATTTTATTCTAATGAAATAGTCTTCAATGCAATTAACTACTTTTACCTTAGAAAACATGAATGAAAATAAAGCCTGTCACACTAAAAGAATTGTGGATTTTTAATATTAATGATATAGGAAGTACCAGTCTTCCTCTCTGAGGCAATTTCTGCTTGGCTTCTTCCCGGAATATTTGTGTCAGAAAAAATTGCCTAAAACACAAAAATGAGCAAAAACCCAAATGCATATGCATAAAACCACATTCTTATTAAAACACACACACACAGTTAAGCCATTTATTCTTATATAAAGTCTTACATTCTTTTGTGTTTGAAAGGATGTTGTAGGTAATGCATGGATTGACATTTGAGATATGCATGCATCGTGCACCATGCATGAAGACTTACTTTGGACTTCTCAGAACTGGAGGGGCTTGTACATTGTTTTGCTCAAGTCTAGTTTGTATTTCTTCTCTGGTACAAAATAGCCAAACTCTGTAGCCCTTGACCTAGAAAGACATTAGCAAGTTAAAAAAGATTCCCAGAAACTAACCAACTGACATTGTTATCCAAAGAAATGTTTTTTTGTCATGGAAAGAGAGAATGCATTGACTAGTTACATGTGAAAAAATCAATTTGAACCAAGTATGCCTGCAACCAAAACAAGCAGTCCATTTATGCTGTACATTATTTTGTTTGTCATCAACTCTATTTTTTTTTAAGCATTTGACAACAATTCAAGTTCTCTTCCATCAGAGCCTATTCTTGCAATATTCTTTTTTCCACCACTCTCAAACTATTCAACACTTACAGGTCATATCTCCAGATATTTATGGAACCATTCATGTCTACAGTAACCATTTGGTTAATGTTGTTTATAAAGCCCAAGAATATGAGGGTTGAAACATGATGTCTGAACATCTCTGCCTCTAAGTTCTGACCAATCAAGTTCACATCATGTCCCACATCCTGAAAAATATGGAAATATTTGACTGATTTCAAACTGACTTTTTTCTTAAAATACATTAAAATTGCTATAAATTTTTATGAAGCAATCTATAAATATTTTATAACAAATAAAACAAATATATAATTAAGAATCAAAGAAAACAACCTATGTAAAAAATAATTGAATTAAAAATGATCCATTCATGAACTTACATAAATGTTTGGCTGGTAAAATATATATGGTTTGTCTGAGCTCTCCCCATGAGCTTTGACATCAGATGAGGAAGAAAAGGGTTCAACATTGATCTTCAGAAGATCGCCACTGTCTAGTCCAATACAAACTGAATGCTTTTAGAAAACAGTGAATTGCAAATGTTACTCATGTGACCACACATACATTGCAATACTTGTGCATGCATCATACTAATATGGCAGAGTGAGAGAGTTCTTCTCCACAACTTAGTCAGCAGCGTGTATACTATAGTAGATGCATAGCTATATATATCATCAAATGATCAGAATGCATCAATAATGCTTAAAAAAATCATTAAAAATTAAAAGAACAGAATTAATTTAATAACAGCATGTTATCCCAAAAAAACATGTGTAAGCACACCTCTTTAACTGGAAAAATGTAACACTAAAGAATAGTACTTTCATTTTTTTCCATCATCATGGTTGTTTTTTTCAGTTTCTCTCCATCATGATTGTTCTTATTGTTGTTATAATTAATATCCTTGTAAAGCGCCATGAGCTTGCTCAAAGGGTTGGGATATGGCGCTATAAAATAACCTTTATGATTATTATTATTATATATAAAGTGATCTGACAGCAGCAGTATCAACAATATCAACCAGAAATTAACCTGAATGCCGAATATAGATAATGATGGGAAGAAGACTCCTTTTGTTGGCAAGTTGCTGGCCTTTAATAATCCCAGCTCTTTCAGGGGACCTTTGGTGAAAATAGCAAAACCTCAGCCTGTATTCATAGTTTATCCACAAAAAAGTTGTTTTATTAAGGCTTAATGACTTTCTTTAAGTAGAAATAGATTTAGCAAGTTGTTGGCTGTCAAAGATTTCTTTTGATAGGATTAAAGGTGGATTTCATTATTCAGAGCATACTTTACTTCTGCTGTAGTTTCCTGCCAAATGATCTGTTCAACAATCTTTAACTTGTTGCTATCACAAGTATATACACAAAAGCTCTGCAAAATATCAATGTATGGGACCTCTCAAAAATGTTTTACCCTAAAATGCATTATCTTTTCCTACAATTAGGAAGGATTTTTGCTATTATAAAAATGACCAAAAAATGGCTAGTGCTGAGCTGTACTCACCAATATGAAAAGTAAAGTCATCTTGGTCTACATCTAGTGAACCCAGCAGCTGCAGGACTAAGGGAATATTCCCATGCTGATCTGCTTGAAGAGCCAGAGCGCTGATAGTGTTTCTGTCAGCTTGAGTCCCTGCAAAGCCCCACACTTGCATGGTTCCCTGAAGAGAAAGACATCCACACACTTCAAAATTATGTGAAAGACCTAGAGTATTCAATACTTCAGTCACAGCTATACTGCCCAAGATCAAACTGCAATGATTCCCATAATATAAAGAATGCTTATGTCTATGCACATTTATAATTATATGCTGACAGAAATACTACCTTTAATAAGTCAAAGGTTCTAGGGAAGAAGCAGAAATCCAAATGATATCCTAGAATTCTGTGACCAAAGAAGGGCCTAGATGAAAGAGAGGAAAAGCAACCACAAAGCAGCGTACAAATACATAGCAGTTAACTATGTCATCAGGAAAGGGGTAAAGGCAGTTCAATAAACTGGGTCAAGGACCAATGCTAGACCATAGAGGAAGGAATGGCAAGAGGTGACAGCAAAAGGCCTATTAGCTACCAAATTATATAAAGACCCTCACCAAGACAAGTTAAAACAAGACTTTAATCATTAAAAAGACCAAGCGCTATCTTCTTAGATATGCCTAACCTGAGGGACTGAATATTGCAACAACTTGTACAATTTCAAACTGAGGACAGGTTCCAACATCATCCAAAGCAGCTAGACTACAGCCAGCAAGCCTGCAGACTATCAATGAATCCTATGGGAAGAGGTCAAGACAGTGATACAAAAAGGAGCTAAAGTCCCCTGGCATTAACCAGATGAGCTGTTTAAGCAGGGAGTTAGAAACAACAAAGACTCTTACTGCTCAGTCACAAAACATCGGGGAATTCAAAGAATGGCCTACACAATGGACACAATATCGGTGGACCAGCTCAACTGGGAAGCCAGCATTTGATGATCAACTGGTACCAGTCAAGGAATGGATGATTGATGATGATGACTGATGATGGATGGACGATGAACTGGTTGTTCCATGTAGGACCTGCTCACGTCTCAAGACATGCCTAAACAGCAAACCTTGTTAGCCACTGCTTATAAACTGTTGTTTACCCTGATGACCAGTACAAGTGGACCAGAATGACCAGTTGCATTCCTAGGTATCAGTCAAAGGATGAATAAATGATCATTGAATAAATACTGAAAAAATAGAATTTTGGCATCCCTTTTTTGTTTCATCAATGTGTTATATATTTGTAACAGCATTCTGACTTCACAAGAATTTTTAACACATGCTAAGCAAACTAAGAAATCTTCTGGTATGCTGACTTTCTGTAACATATTTTTTAAATTATAAAAGGATAAAGAACTGCAACCAACCCCTTGGTTTATAGAAATGAGCCGTGTGGCATCCAGGCTCCATGCCAAATCCACTGTGCTGTCATCAACAGAGGCTGAATTGTGAACAACACGTGTAGGTTTCCACGGTTCATAGCGCACGTCATACACAATTATATCTCCTGTAGTGACAAGCACATTTGTCAGTTATTTAAAAGCTGGTCTGCATTGTGCAGCACTCATTGACAGGTGCCAAGAAGTAACACTTCTCAAAGACCTTGTGATATTCATAATTAATGTATGAATAAAATGAGAATTATGTTACACAATGAAATAGAAACAGGTGTCACTTTATTTATCTATATTCATCTTAAAAGCAGGTCTTTGGTTGGACAGACCTTGTTTAAAAGTTGGGCAGATTATTTTGAGACATTGTAAGGAAGTTATCTCGTATGTATGTGCATGCATTCATATGGAAATGCATGCATGAATGAAAAAAAAAAATTTAAGCATGACTTGTGAGGCATAAGAAAATCCAAACACTTCCCATGCACTGTGCCTATGGCAATAAGAGTGTGGTCTGGAGATGGCTTCACACATTGTACACCACGACACCTGGATGGCAGGGTCAGCTTGGACACTACAGGTCTCATCCTGAAGACAAATAGTTCTCTCAGCAGGACAGCCCAACTGAACCTTCTTTTACTATAGCAAAGACTCAATAGATAACCTAGCCATTGATAAAACATCAGTTCACATTTTACTCTTGATTTTGATAGATCACCTGCTGATGTGAAATTTGTGCTGAGCATGCAAACTGCCTGGATGAGGATAAGCATTGTGAGGTAGTCTTACAAAAAATGAAAACAAACAGCTGAATTATTCATAGATGCAAACAATGTCTATTCCTTTAAACTGCAAAGCTCACAGCACCAGCCATTGCAACATAATTGTCAATCACAGGTACAAATGATGATGATGATGTCGATTTGTAATGCGCAGGTATCCATTCCGAAGAATGCTCATTGCGCATTACAAAGCATCCCCAACAACTCAAACTATTTTATTAGTGATAACCTACTTTCCAAAATTGCGCCTCCCTTCTTTTATAAATAGCAGCTCGTTCCATCTTACGACAGACTTCAGGTGGGTCTAATGGTCCTTTTTCAAACTTTTTCAAATGGGATGGGTGCAAGTGGAAGAAAGTAATAACCTCTGTGTCAGCATCAACTTTTTCACTGCAACAATAGATTACAACTGTATACTAAAAAGACATTCTTTGGTCATAAATCGTATATTTAAAGTACTTGCTCCATCCTTTCCTCTCAATTTTTCACCAGTCATGCTAACTCCATACAAGTTTGAAGTTTTCAGATGGCTCTTCCTTCTACAACACATTTTTTTAAAATGTAATTTATTTTTTTTAATGTCAACAGACTCTACAATTCTACTGATAAAGACTGATTGTTGAAGAATGAATAATAAATTTACAATTTTAAGCAACTTACCCATTTTCCTGACCACTTAGTTGTGAAGGTGTATGAAGATCCTGAGAGTGAGCCCATACATCTTTCCTGCAGACAAAGATAACCCTTTAATAGTGCTTTAATTCATTAAAGTTGTTGAATGTAAAGCATTTGCAAATCAAAATTTTTACTGCTATTTGTTATTGTGATATTAACAAAGAAGAGGCTACAATATGCACTGAAATGTAGACTTTACAAATGCATGCATGCTCATATGAACCTCACAAAAAAAAGGCATTCCTGGACACAACAATGCAAGCATCCACTTTCATAAATGCCTATGGCTGCAACCAAATGCATGTCAGATGGTATGCTAGATTACTAATATCTAAAGGCACCTAATCTGCAAGAAGATACTTTTGCTAGAAGAATATCTGTCTTCTAAAAGCCCTTAGATTGGAAGAACATACTGATAGCAGTCATTAAATACTATAAAGAGTTCCTGCCTTCTCCGGCATAATCACATCTGACACTATTTTTAAGACAGCACATGCTGTTCTGTAATCTACATTAAACACATGCAAAATAAGTTTCTCCCTACTTGTGTATATTGCGGTTCTGCTGCTGCTTGAAGTAGTGCTTGGTAATGAGACTGTAGGCTGGATCATCTTGGTTCCTACCAGCAGTATGACCTGTACTGATTTTCTGAGAAACACACAAGCACACACACATGAACACACACACATACACACACAAACAAATGCAGGTGCATATGCGTATTATTATGTAGAGAAAATAAAGTTTGTGTCTGTGTTCAGAATAGATAATCAGATCTATCAGATCCAAATACATGTATAAAAACAAGACCATGAAAAACAACAAAGATAATATTTTTGCCTTATGACCTATAGGTATACTTTCAGGACTGGAGCTCTCTCCCCTCCATAGTTACCATTCACTTGATTTCAGTACAAGAAAACAAAAACTATATTCCTTGCAAATCCTATTGTTTAAATGTTTTTAAAATGTACGCTGGGTGTCAATGATAGCTGAGTCAATAGTGGAACACATCATACTTTGTGCAGCCACTACTGTTCTAAATGCTCCATTGCATTGCTTTTCTTCTTGAGTTCAGAATTCCATCATCAACGTTTCTGTAAATTATCTCCAGCAGAAGTATAGTTACTTCTTGCTAATGAGAACACACTTGGTCAAAATAAAGCAATAAACTGCAATGGTTAGACTTTAAGATTACTTCTGCTTCTCCAATGAACAGCACATCTGTCATGTTCTTGAACGTTCCATGAACATGCAGTACTTCTGCTGCAACACGCCGCATAACAGCCCTGGTTTCCTGCACAAAGAATGAAACATAAATAAAACAGGAAATGTAACTCATCTTTTATGACTGGAAAGAATGACAAAGTCTGGATACAGCACTGCATCGATTTTAACGTTTCAATCATTAACACACAAAGTTTGAAAATGAAAACATCTCCAAACTTAGTTACATTTATAACAGAAATGTAGTTTTCCATTTAAAGAGTAGTCTTGAATCAATTCTATACTCCCCATTTCTACTTACCCAGTCCTGTCTAAAATAGTATCTTGTTTAAAAATGCATAAAATATTTTTTTCATATACTGCTTTTTATACAAACCTGATAATCCAGAGGTAAACACCTTTTAATCTTATCTTCATTGTCTGCATTGTCTTCATTATCTCTACTACTTTAATTCCTTTCATCCTGACCAAGATTTCTTCCAAAGAAGTATTGTAGGATAGCTTAGTCATATGAGTAAGTCCTAGATACTTGTAACTGCTTACTATTTTTATTTATTACCATTTCTCTGAGACTGAAATACTCATTAAGGTTTTGAGGTTTTGATTTTTTGCCATACTACCCATAGACTTTCTGTCCACAGAATTAAGCATTTTTAAATAATCAGTGAATGCTACACATAAATTGCATTTCTTTTGCATATTTTTCTCATAGAAACAAGTGTAAAAAATATGATCTACTGCTGTTTAAATGTTTGTGAAACTTTGTCTGCTCATCACATATTTTATTTGTATCTTTCTCATAGTTGCACAAATGCATTTTTAGTCTAGATGTAAAAGCTTTACTAAAGGTGCTTAAAAGTAGCATGCATGATCAGACTTCACTGTATGCATACACAATAATCCATCTGTATACACTCAAATACATTTACAAATATCCCAAAATGTTATATAACTGGTGAGACAATTCTGTAGATCTAATAAATTAATTAGGTGGCTTAGCAATTATACACCAAGCAGCAGATGGGAGATGATATGGAACAAGGCACCTGCAACATTATCTCTTCAGCGATGAGCTGCAATGTTTTATTCTCTTCCAAAGCCTGTACAGTCATGACCCAGTCCTTGTCCTCTAAGAGGTAAGCAGCCCTGTCAAAACAGTTCTTATTTTAGAATTGCATGACACATTCATGAAATAATTCCTTGTGCTCTTGTGATTTCTGATACAGTATTGTCCTGTAACATGAGTTTATGAGTCAAAGCACGCATCAAAGTCATGGTCTAAGTTGTTTTGTTTAGTTCTTTTCTTATACCCTAATGATCTGTGATTAAGTATCCAAAAACAATTGTCCAGCCTATCTATACATTCAGAATCAAACAATGTTATTCATATGTATACATGTATAATTATTCCTACATTCTTATGATTTCCAAACAAAGTAGCATTGACTTTGTTAATGGAAACACATTTCCAATGATGAGCTCACATGAAGCAAGCTACAAATCTGACAAAGGTCCTTAATAAACTGTTTTATAATTGACTCAAAACCATAAAGCTTAAAACCACTGAATCTGACACAGATGAAAGTGAAGCAGAAGCAGAGTCAAGTTTGTGAAGAAATCAGCAAAGTTCTATGGAAGTTCTTGTGCATGAAACACTACAATTTCCACGTAAACTGCTACTTGCATTAATAAATAACTGCTCAGTTGTACAGGCAAGGACAAGGATTTTTTTCTGAATAGAATGTAGACATGATGAAAATGCAATGGCTGTAACATATGATTCCTGGCTGCGTGATAAATCTGATGGTGTATGGTAAGTTTCAGTGATGTGCCACTTGTGCTGTTTTCCTCCATTTACATTTAGCCTCCAGAATCTCAGAACCTATTATACCAAGGAGGAGAGGGACAACTGGCAACAAGGCTTAAACATCACCAAAGGCTGTAAATATTACCAATCAATTATTAATTAATCAAGGACTGGAGGAACAACTTACTGTATTATGTCTCTCTCACCATGTCCATAGGCAGATGGTACATACTGAGCAATAAAGTCATCGATAATCTCTTCAACTAGACTGCGAACCTGGAAGTTTGCAGGATAAAGTTCTACTCTCTTTCACATGAACAAAAACTGGCAAATTTAAACAATATAGTAACAGCTTATTCTCCTTACCAACACTGATAATATACACTGCTGCCACAGTTAATGAGAGAAGCAATCTGATGGCCATTCGAAAATATTAAGAAATACAGATCAAAAGGCAAAAAGTGAGACTGGTATGTGCCACAATTGACAATAAACAGACATGAATGCAAAACTCTTCCCATCAAAAAACATCCTTACAATAACATAGTCTTCCATCTGCCATGGCTTGTAGGAGTTCACTCCCAGTTCTCCATTGTATGGCTTCTTTCTTCTTTCGTAGTCATGTTGCAAGGTTGCTCTGGCATGAACAGTGATAAGAGCTTGTCAGTTACTTAGATTAGGCCAGATGTCTAATGCTTAAAAAAGTATCCAACCTGAAAATAATAATCTGTGAGACAAATGTCAGATTAACACCTATTTAGTTGTAAAATCGATCCTGTCTTCCAAGAATTTAATGAAAATGTAAAATCTTACTTGAGATACTTTATACGATCTACTGTTTGTGGCATAGCATTAACTGCTCGTTTAACGAGTGATGAAGTGGAGTGAACACTGCTGAGACTGGGGCGTCGAGAAGCATCTTTGCCATCTGAAATGTAGCAGAAAATCTGACTAAGCAGACTCAATGCAGGGTGAAGCATGACAAAACACCTCTAAAATCATGAGAAGTGTGCATATCAATCAATTTGAAGCACTGTTGGTGATGTAAAATGGTATTGAAACAAAAAGGTGTATTTCCAGTATCTAGCAATCTGGCATGATTTATAAACATTCAAATGTAACTGGACATTGATACAACATGAGACAGAAGCCTCAACACACACACACACACACATATTAGATACATAATATAAATATATAAACAGAGAGAGGAGATGCAAGAAAACCAAAAACCCTAATGTTGCAATGTACTTCAAAGGGTTTCATAGTAAATAAGATGTGTTTTGGATCACAGGGAAGGGGAACTCAAAGGTAAATTTGATGAACCCTTTTATATTACTATAGCTACCCAAGTATGACATTCCCTCCCTCTCATTTTAACTTGTATAACAAGTCTCATTTTCACTGAGCTGAATACACCTACTCAGGTGATGCCTTTGTTCCCTTCTGTGCCCTTCATGCCCCAGCAGAGCCCTTCTTCTGTCCCATTATGATCCTGAACTTAATAAACTATGACCTAGTGCAATCACTTTCAATTTAGCTGTCTTGCCAATATTGACATGGGTTGTACTGGATAGATAAAATGATTACTGACTGACCTATAAAAAACTAATCAAATGGGTACACAAAGATAAAGAAATATCTGAATTAGAGTATTCATCTGATCAAGCCTTTTCACTCAGAATTCACATGCACATACAGTATTACAAGATAAGTTAGATGGTTGGTTAGAGAGATCAGAGAACCAAAGAATGTGTTCAAATAGCTTCAAAAAATGTGTTCTGAGTATCTCTTTAGCCATTTCTAGTTATTGCTATGTAGCAAATAAAAAAAATTATAAAAACATGTTGCCAAAAAAAATGCAGTCCTTATCTATGTTGCTCTTATCTATAATAAATTTCAAAATACATTTTTTTCATTGTACCCCTTTTTACATAACTGATCCCTTTGTCAATAAAACTTCTACATTTGGATCATAATGAACTTCTACATACTAGTCAACAAAAATGAAAGTTCCATCTCACATAATTTCTTCCCTTTAAAAAATCTAATTAGTTTTATATTCATCTGAGAAGTCTTCCTTTCCCTAAATTTATTTACCTTACTATTGATTTCAAATTGCCCATCCTTTGTTTGGTCCACTGATCTGCCTGCCTATATATGTATCTTTTCAATGTGTCTTTGTCCCTCTACCTACATTAGTAATGATGGAAGAGCCTACACCAAGCCAAAAGCTGAAGGATGAGGAGTTGGGAATGTGCAAATTACACCTGCAACTATATACAGACTGATCATATTGTGTTCAATCAAACTGTGTTGGAAATTGAGTTAAGATAAATCCTGATTGTCTTTATGTTGCAAATCTCCAATCATTGTTTTAGCACAACAGTAACATGTGTTATAGAAAAAAAAATCAGAAAGAAACATAAATATAAAAAAGTTCTGGAACTTAATGTAACGATCGTCCAGGATATACAGACACAAAGTCTTGTCAGATTTATGAAGTAAATTTTATTGCAATGTGCTTCTGGAAACTCAACCATAAGGCAGTTGTCACAGAATGGTGCATAACTTAATAAATAGAAAAAAAGAAGACATTAAAATTGTTAAAAAAAATCACATTTTGATAACATGATACCCTGAGATACAGAATATAAAGATAAGATGTGTTTTAAAACGTTTTAGAAAAATAGTTGCATAAAAATGACATCACCCTGTCCTAGTTTTGATAAATCACATGCAGTTCTGCATGTTGAGGAAAGAGAACCACCACCAAAATAGTACCAGAAAGGAAGATTGCATCTAAATAATGCAATCTAGGTAAAACAATCGAAGAAAAACAATTTTATCAGCTAAGAAAGAATTTGACGAGCATTCAGTGTTTCAACTTTGTTTGAACTGTTTACTCAATCTGACAGTTTAGGATAGGCCCCAAAGCCTAGTGGTTCACAATAAAACAAAGATCTGATTAGCTGTCATGCCAGTCTATGATGGGAAAACTTTTCTTGCTAACATAGATGGGTAAATGATTTATAAGGGAAAGACTGGGTTTAGTTCTCTTCGTGCCCAGATATTGTGCACCAAAGTTAAATGCCCATATGGACTCTCTACCTTTAGTTATTTTTCTGTATTTTTTTCTTTTACTGGTTATTAACAAATGTCTACTTTTATTCAAACATAAGTCATTCAAAGTGATGCAGTCCTAAATGCAGCAATTTCCTGCTATTGCAAAACAGTTTTCTTGCTTTGTCATAGTTATTATAATATAAGAATAAGCAAGCACTTTTATTATGAATGACAAAAAAATAAAAACATAAAATAATGTTTGCAGGAGGTAAGCAGACAGAATATGGCATCAGAGCTATAACAGATTACACTTTCAAAAATCGTCACGTTGCAGAAAAATGTAGATCATTCTGGGTCAATCATATTGGCAATAGAGTGAATATATAAATTATAAGCAAATATTATAATATCAATAATTTGACCATAAAAATACATAAATTATAATTTGCTCAAGTAGTATTAATGATTATATTTTTGTGTATAAATATAAATATATAATTGTTTCCAGATTATTCAATTTGATAAATATGAAGGCACACATTCACATACCCACCCACCTCCTCACACAGATTGCACATTTTCAATAGTCTAGGAACATTAAAGGTAAAATACAGTATTGTAATGACTGGATATCTATGGATAAATGGACTTTTTATTGACTTGCAGATGACTCTTCAATACATTATTATCTGATAATCCTTTGTTATTGCTATTTTCAATGAATTAAAATGATGCATAAAAAAAATGTTAATTGTGAGAATCAAAGTACAGTACTAGTAAAATAGACTGCTGAGATAATGGCAACAGAATGAAATCTCTTGCATTTCTTTAAAGAAAACATGTTGTCTTCTACTGTGTTACCAGCTACTAGATTCATGTAGAGGTCGTGGTACATATAAGACTCTTCGTGGGTTCTTTCCTTTGTGCTTTCTTTCTCTTCTCTTCCAGAAGTTTTCTTCTGGATATTTACTTCTTAAACTGAAGAGCTCTTGAGGAAAATATGTGAAGTATCCATTTTCAAAAACTGGAGAATAAATGTCAAAGTAGCTGTCATATGAAAGAGGGGTGTATATATCATACTTTTGCCCCCAGTAACGCTCAGTCATCTTACCAATAGGTGTGGGCTGCCTCATGACCATCTGTCTTTTCAAACGCAGTCTTTCTTGTGCTTCCTGGAGTCGCTGTTTTTCAATCATAAGATACCTAGATGACATCAGATAATGAAAAGAAAAAATAGTAGCTACAAAGAGGAAAAAGCAAAAATACATAAAAAGGAGTGTCTATCATAGATCCCCTTATAAAGTAAAACACCTTTCAAGTAATTTTTTAAAGTGCAGTCCATTTGGATAACACCTTGAAAGCTCAATCTATGGACTAGATAAAGATCTTTTCCCTTGATTTATCTCACCCTATGTGAAATAGCTGCAAAGTGTCCCCTTAGTTGATGATACTGTGTCTTTATCACATAAAAATGCTTCATTTAATGTTTTCCTTGGAACCCAAATATTTCTTTTATTGTCTCCTGCATGTTCACACTTCTATCGTTCATCTACATCATGATATTGATTGAATTTACAAATTTACAAGTGGCAGTAAGCAAAACCTAAAAAGATTCTTTCAAAATACTCACTTGATCTGCATAGCCTTTTCTTGCTGTAGCTGAGAGAATTCTTTGGTACGCTGAGAGATAACTTCATTAACAAGGCGTGCTGTTGAAGGACTGGCTTGTGGGTCTACAAATGAAAAATTACTTATATTTTTAATGGTTGAAGCACATAAATAGTCAAGAATATACTGTCATCAATAAACTGTAAGAGAAAATATAAGCAGCTTTATATTGTTTTTATCATGCTGTCTCATTTCAATACTTCAGAGGTAGTTCTTTAAGCAACTATTTTAAAGTTGACATTGTAAAACACTTTCTATCCAGTGAGTTTTGTAGAAATTTTTTGCCATTCTGAATCATGCTGGATCTCCAGTATACTAATACAACACTAAATTAAGATTTTATTAAAGTATCAACTTTTTACGCACACACAATGTTGTTAACATATTAAGTTACCTTTGCTGTGGCCATATAAGCGTTCTATTTCATCTTTTAATAACATATTGCGGCCGCTCAGTCTATCCTGAAAAGAGACAAACATAATTAACGGTAAAGTGATTAACAAAGCATTGCAAGCATTTGACTTATTTATTGACTGAGATGAACAAAGGACAATATAGAAAAGAAATTAAAAAAATGAACAACTGCTAATACACGAAAAGCATGTAAGTGTACAAGATCATTTTGCATATTTCTTTTTCTTCCTCATCACAAGGGCATAGTAAAAACACCTGCAGTCCGGTTTAGGTGCTTGAGAACATAGCAACAGTTGTTTTAATGGTGTTTAATGCTATTTCTTGATTGCAAACAATAAAAAGCAAGTAAACAGATCAGGAATTAATATCAAACTAGAGTTGTTCCTATTTTTTTTAATTCTATATACCTTTAAAGTATCTTTTTATCAGGTTTCATAAATGTACTTAGATACCTTTCCTATCAAGTTTATTACTATTATATCTCTTCCCTGTTATGAGTGACAGAACCAAAAAAATGTACTTTTTAATGTCACATTTAAAAAAATTAAAAGCCTTGTAAACACAGTTTGCTCTAAGCAGTCAGACTTACAAGTAAGCGTTGTGTTCTCTCATTCTCAGCATCACTGATACTCTCAAGGTGCTGACGAAGAGCTACATTTTCCTGAATTCTCTGTTCCATCTCAGCAATTTCCTGCTGCAGTTTTGCCAATTTCTTTTCCTGCATCTGCTTTCTGTCAACTGGTAACGGAAGGTAGATGTCCGCCATTTTGACATCTGAAAGCAGCAACAACAAAAAAAAATGCTTCGATTTTCTTCATCAATAATGATTACCATAGTTACCAGTATACCACCTCAGAGAGAGAGGATGATAAATCTGTATTAATGATAGTGGCAGAATAAGCAAATCTTTTTTAATCCAGCTCTTGCTCTAATAAACAAGGGAAAAATAAACTAAATTACTTGACACCAACAGAGAGTGGAGAGAGGATAAATAAACAAAAGTGGTAGTTATCAGCTCATATTTACAAAGAGTCCTGGAGTTGGGGAGAACCTCAAAAGCTTTATGGTTTTGAATCTTCATGCCATTTAAATGAGAGCCCATGGGGATAGTGACAGAAATCGATAGTTCGAGTGTGTGAAGTAGAGAATCCCACCTGTTGAAATTATTTCTTAACTGATAATACTGTTTGCTATCAAGGTAACTGAACAAGCCATGTCAGTTGCTTTCATTGAATACCCGATAGTTGATCCACAGATAAAGCAATGCGGGTGGTGGTGGTGGTGAGGGGGTATGGGGGAAAGAGTAATTTGAAAATGACCCACCACGGAACTTTTAAAAACAACGAGGATGCACAGCTAAATTTCCACTAAATTAGGAGTTCTAAATATAGGAAAGTAGATTTTGTTCAGTTCTACGGCAGTAATCATTGTGTATTATACTACGTATTTGCATGCAGATTCGACGATCAATTATCGACAAACGTAAAAATTCAAATTTACTTACCGGAAACTTGTTACTTATTCTTTCCCGTATGACAGAATATGTGTGAGCAGCATTAAGTAATACTCATAATGTATAATTTTTTGTAACCATTTTCCTCAATCACTGTAAAAAATGTCAGCGATCCATTCTCGCCGCCATTTGTAAACAGCTTCTGCTTCCACAGCCGACGCACGTCCATTGGCTACCTGGAAGGTCAAAGTTCATGATGCTTATTTCTTGTTCAGCAAGTGCGAAACAAAATAAAAATGTTACTTATGCAAAACAAAACCGAAAGATACACTGCTAAAGTATTGATAGCTTATTGATCAAACATCTCATCTGGTGAGAGATTGATCAGTGAATGAATGATATGTGTACTGGGTCTCGGCGACTGTATAGGTCGACATTTTGCGCCTCCACCATACAAGAACTCGCGTCGTCTGCTGTGTCGTGGAAATTATTTTACTATACTATTTTATTTCAAACTTGTGGGTCTTAAACAAGGATAAATAGCAATTCATTAGATTGGTAGCAATTGTCAGGCTGTTTATGGTGAATTTTGTATTCGTCTGGCTGCAAATGTGACCGGTCTACAGCAGGGAAGAGTACTCTCACTCTCTCTCTCCTGTGCAAGTGTGCACAGCTAATCGTTGTTTTTTGGGGTGTTTTTTTTTTTTTGGTGTTTTTATTAAAAAGAAGTCTTCTCAAATTTCCACTTGACATTAGTTTCTACGTTAAAAGGCAGTGACAGCGCTTCCACAATTGTTTTCCATTGATTCCGGGACCATCCCAGCCAATGATCGGTTCTTACTCCTTATATATGTCGCACTCATTGTATTTATTAACTCTTGTCATTGAAATCAATTACACCTTTACAACGATTATTACATGACCGATTAGCAATCGATGTTTTCTTTCGCAATGATTTTGAAAACCTGGGAACAGTAGCTGATACAATTACCTGTATAAACATATCTTTCAGAGACACGCAATAACAAACCGTATTTGATTAATTTATGATATATGCTGTGATTTGAATGCGGAAGATGATCATCGCTGAGCTCTTATTTTTTTTTTATGTTCGTTTGTTTGTTTCTGTGTCCGTTTGTTCATAGTTTGTAGTACCAGTTGAATAACAGTGGTGTAGGTGGTGGCACCAGTAACAAAGTTGCTGTAGTCACATGACTCATCCAAGATCTCCATCACTAAAAATAACACCAAAAAAAATTTCTCCCGCAGATTCTCTAAAGTTTCGATGTGATTGGTCAGGGGCGTCATTACAAGGGACCAAATGTCTAGAACACCACTGACTGTTCCGGTGTGTGCACATGTGCGCTTGAAAGTGTATTGTGTGTGGTATTACTTTTGTTTGTACCCTACCCATGTAAGTGCTAATTATGAACACTAGTAATGGTCAGCAAAAAACTACCTTTAATGTCAGTTTTCACTGTTATCAACAGCTAATGGTGTCATTATTGCTGCTAAGATTGATACAACATGAGAGCAGAAGTTGTACTATGAAATGTTTCCTTCAGCAATTGGTCTTGCCATTATTTCTTGTACACAAGAACTGTTTCAATGTGGTAACGGCACTACTTAAAGTTGAAAGGGGGTCGTCAATAGACTGGATTTTAATGCAAGATGTATGACATACCAATATCATTTTTTTTTTTTGTTTTTTTTTTAGCTGGTGAGAACTTGGTGCATTTTTTACACATTGTGTAAACTGCTTAAAAGAGGTCTTCCCAATAGCATGCAATTCACAGCGACTACACTAATGTCTCTATCACTATGCTGCAAGATCACTAATACAACAGAGAGTTAGAGCTCACTTTTGGTGACATTAACAAAATACTTTCTTGAGTCAATAAAAGAGTCCAGCATACCCATGATGCAAGCAGGTCATATGTATTCTCACTAATAGCACTCAATGTTATTTACAGCAACAAAACTCAGAGACTTCTGATTTACTTAAGTTTTTCATACTTGTGGAAAAGGTTTATTAAACTTAAAAAGAACATTCTTCCACACAATCAAATATTTCTTTGCACACAGAACAGGGGATAAAGCACAGCGACCAGATATCACATCTGCAAATATCAAACATCAAATCTGAAGCAGAGTGTGCAGAACAATTTTTGGTTCATTAGTAATAAGGCTCCTTTTTGATGTCCAGTGGTCGTCACTTTTTTCTTCTAAGACCAGAAGCTTTTCAAATAAAAATACTGGTCAAATGGTGGGCGTCTGGCAATCACAACTAATATAACACAGTTTATAGTTTGTCTTTGGTGTTTACGGGACTCCAAATATGGTCATCACAATGGCTCTACCACATTTCCAGTACTTTCATTGTTTCCACTATTCCAACAACCCCTACCGACACATAAAAGAAATAGCTGCTCTACCAGCAACAAATGTAATTACAATAAACATTATTAGATGATTGCAGTTGAATATCTTGAAGGTGTATTGGTATATTTGCACTGCTTCCAATGGCTTCTGGAACTGTGGTGTGGATAAGATCAGTTGCAGCCTGAATTATTTTTAAACTGTTCAAGCTGAGAGTAATTCTTGTTATATATCTTTTCCCCCATATGGAATTCTATAGCCATGTTTCATGCTATGTGCATTCCTGTATGTTTTTTTTAATGTGCCATAAGCTACATAACTTAATTATGATTTATTATTACATCAGTTCTGTTAGACATGTCTACTATACAGATTCTGATGACTTCAAAAATTGATCACTTTGCTGATCCTACTTTTATGCTAATTAGTTTATTCTCCAAGAAAATGCACAGATCAATTGGTTATTTCTACCTAAATAAAACTTTCCAAATTATGAATTTAAAGGTCTGACTTCCTGGTTTGATAAAACACAAGAGAGAACAGCATGTCCAAGTGTGACCCATGACTGATGTTATTTTGGATTTTTTGTAGGGGAACTGGGTATCATGACTGTGCCTGGTATGTCATTTAGGGTTGCTGGGTATCAATTATCCAGCGTTCATGACTGGTCCATTTACTTAAAGAGGCTTCTCACTTCTTTTAGTGGCATGCTTAGAGTGATTGTGTGATCTTATCATTTTCTTCTCATCTGGATGCTGATGGTAAGTAGTCAACACCTCTATAAGACATCACGCTTCCACAATAACATGTAATAGCTGCTGTTTCCTCTCAACGCAATGTGATATCCTAGAGAAGTATACATATACAAAGGTTTCAATTTTTTAAAATAAAATTAGTGTTTGCAAAGAAATTTCAAAAAATACAAGAGTGAGAGCTTACATATACAGTAATCCCTCACCTACTGCAAGGGTTACGTTACAGAGACACACCTCTTCCCCCATGATATGCGTAAATCTGCAAGGTAGTGGCATTATATTTTATTATTTTTATATATATATTTTAAGGCTTTATAAACCCTTCCCACTCTCTTATTAACCTTTCCCACACTCTTATAAACACTTCATATGCTCTTGAACACTTTCTATACTTTTAAACTTATGTAATTTTAACATATAAAATTCTATATGGGTAATCACCAGTGAAGTACACTACAATTTAAATGATTAAAATCATAAATATTACATAAATACCTATATACCGCAAAATAGTGAAAACTCCACGACACAATTACTTTTTTAAAAAATTGTTAGATACTCTGAATGGTAAGTGATTAGTTATTGGCTACTAATTAAAAAAAAAAAAAGTAGGATAAGATCTTAGTCAGGGAGAAAGAGCACTTGGAAAAAAAAAAAAGAGGTATATGTGCTTGAATTTGTGATTTGGTGTTTTTAAGCCCATTTTACTCATTGCGGTATCCCACCCTTGCTCCTCTTAAAGACAACACTAATATATAACACTAGGTGCTTTTGTTACTAGAATAATGATATATAACATTCGGTGGTTATTGTTACTACAGCATAGAATAGTGACACCCGTTTCCATACCATAGTACCTTGTGTTTACAAGATAAGTGCATTTTGGGAGGTAGCTTAAGTACACCTTACTGATACTTTTAGCACAAGATGTATTTGGTGTTTTTTCTGAGCTTTTGTACAGGATGTGATCATGTAAAATATAACCTGCAGGCTCAATAGTCACTACTATGTGTTTGATATTAGTCTGCTTTTATAGCTATCAATTCTAATGAGCTTGCAGGCAGAATTTAAAAAAATTCTTTAAATCACCTGTTTAAATTAGGAAAAGGACATAAGCCTTCAGTGGAAAGACAAAAGCATTGTGTACAGCTCTGCAGTACACATCTGACATCTTAGCTTTACAAATACCCAGAAAAAGGAATGCAAAAGATCACAAGTATTGAATATGAGCCCTTACCCCGACCCCAACCCACACACACATTCATAAGCACAGGAAGGTATAAAATCTTTCAGAAAATCTTTCAATCCCTTCACATGTCAAACCAGTCACTACTCCAAAAAAAAAAATCCCAATTTTTCTAAAGCAAAATTATAAACAGAGACTAAACAAAACAGCAGCAAGTACAACAAATACATCTAAAATGTTCACTAGTGACCATTTATGGTTCATTTTTATAAAAAATCTTATTTTTAAGATTGAAAAATTTAACGCAAGATGCTGCCACTTCTCTGATAATGTCAGGCTATAAACACAAAGATTTGAAATAAATATTTAAAATTTTTTCCCCATTTAAAACCAGACAAAATCTTAAGAGCTAAATTCCTGCTGTCTGGCAGCAAAAAAAAAAAAAAAGTCTGATCATAAGGGAGGTGGTGATGGTATTTGTTGGACCAGATAAAAGTAATTAGTGAACAATGACCACTTCTCTTCCTATGCCAAACCACTGTTTCCTGCCCTAAGATTGGTTTGGTCTTTATTCAGTCACTGCTCTTTCTGATTTTTTGTTTCAGCAAAGTAAATAAAATATTGTCATTCCGGAACCACAGCTCCTATACCAAGGCATTATACAACTGTTATTTCAATGTTCACAAATATGTTTAGACAAATGACTTTCCAAGCTACTTTACAAATAATAATGATATTTTAACAATTTCACAAAGGTTGTTGCCTTTTTTGGGGTCTCTCTTTGTGTTCTGTCCGGTCGGTTATTTAAGCATGAAGGAGTGATGGGGACACGGTGGGACTGTGGCAAGTTCCAACAGACAAGGCCTGGGTTTTTTGGCACATGTGACTAAGTCAGCATTCAGAAATTTTTGAAGCCAAAAATTTCTTTGCAAAACAGCCCACCCTATTCTGTCATGGAAGTAAGTCTTCTGTTCTCTTCACAAATATACTTCACAAAAGCCAGTCTTGTTCTAAAACTTTTGCAATGTCAAAGCTGGAAAGGAAACTTTTTTGAATCAACACAGTTGTATTGATTTAAGCAGCTTAGTGTTGTTTGGCCATCCTAATAAATAAAACACATCCATAGATCCAAGCATGGTGTGTTGAATGCATATAAAAAGATATGTAAAACACTGATGAAGCTAATTTTACAGCTGGGTAGCAACAGTTGAAAATATTGAGTTGTAAATGTCTTTCTAAAAAAGATTTTCTGTCAGAAAGCTTTTTCACACCAGATTTATTCCTGCAAGATCTCTTTTCAATACTTGTGCAAATTATTTTTGTCCTTTGATGCTGCACCATTAGTACAGCCACTGAACCACTAAACAACTCTTATATCAAATGCCTTCATCACAAAACACTACTATTTTTCATTTACCTTTGACCATGTATTTACTGGCTGGTGACTAGTGGAAAGATTTTGGCTTGAGGTCCACTTGTACGCTTGTATGTGTTGCGTGCATGTACTTGTGCACCCGTGCATGCATTTCATGTGATGTTTGAAATGAAAAAGGGCTGGTCTTGAGTAGTACAAGCAGTTCTGCTACGTGCTGTCTTGAAGCAGAATGTTTGTTGCTCTACTGATATCATTGTTTGAAAGAACCAGAGCTCGTCGAACACTGTCATCACTAAATCCCATTTCAGTCAATCGCTGCACCTAGACAAAATAAGAAAAAGGAAAATTATTTTACGGTCTTGAAAACCATGTAAAAATGTTATCAAACCATTGAATGAAAAAGCATTGAATGGACACAGCTTGAGATCTTGAGCCATCAGTTAATAGCAAAATTCTTGAAACTGAAAGACAGTAAATGAAGCAATCAAATAAATTTGAAATGATCTTTTATATGAATAGAGTAACTAACAGATATACATTTTGCAAAGAATTAATACAGCACCACTGCTTTTTAAGGAATATATATATATATGCTTAGTGAAGAGAAGATGAAAAGCATTATGAGTGTTGAGCATTTATGGAGATCTGGGAATTTATTATCTACCAAATGAAAAAATTACTTAAGTTTATCTGAAACACTTGAAATGTGTTAATAATACACAAGGAAAATTAAGTGTCAAATGCGCCTGTTGTATCAAGAGTGACCTACTATGGAAGACATTACTTAAAGGGTTAGGTGTTTGACTCTATTGTAGTCTAGACGCCAGTGACAAGAGTGTGATGATAGTAACCTAGGGGTGGATGAGGGGGTGAGACAGAACAGAGGAATTTTGGAGCTGGTGACTACGGAAGATCTGGAAACTTTATTACCAGTCAATCAACTGAAGTCTGACTCGACTTGTGCATCATTGCGGAGCTCAGCCATGCTAGCTGCTATAAATACCACAATCATGTAACAGCTCTCCCGTTGTAGAGAGTAATTTTTTTTTACTTTCTGAGCAGCAGGTGAGAATGCCAATGTTGGAAGGCTTGTTTCTTGTATTAATTATGTACTCATATTTGGGGAACTATTGTTTAAAAGTAAACTAAACCCAATCAGAGAGAAAAAATGTTGCATTCATGTTGATCTTTAACACACAAATCAGACTAATGACAAGTGACAATTTAAACCTTCAGTCTTTCTACAACTTCTTTTTAAAAGAATAACAGATAGTTTTAACACTATTTACAATTTTTTATTGCTAAAAGATCTGTACATACCTGATCTTCTGACACTGTGATTGCGGAGCTATGGTCTGGCGACTGGTCACCTGCAAAAAAGGAGTTCGATCCTCGCCGTTCTCATTACATTCAATCCTGGTGGTGCATTTTACGACCTCAAGAATAAATTTACCCCTTTTTGTGAAATTTATTTTGCTGTAATAATGTCTCTTTAAAGAATAAGATTAATGTCAATTCACTGTAACTAAGCATATCACCATTTTAAAAATCTGGCTGATTACTGCTCTGTGTTGAAAAAAAATTACTAATATCACCTTGTATAATAACATCACTTCACAGCAGATTTGAAGATATCTAATTGTAAGAAATAAACCAAAGATCCCAAGGAGAGAAAAAAAAATGGTTTTTAAAAACTTCCATGATTCTTTAGCTGTAATTCCCATAATACTGATGATTATGATTATTAAGGGTAAACAGATCATGTAAGCACATTTCCAAAACACACAAACTACTACTAAAACAACTCACTACTCCATCTGAACAATGATAAATTAACTGACCAAATTTAATGGTGTGAGAGTAATAATTCACCATTAGGTCATCTTCACAAAAAGCTAAATAAAGACTTTTTATTACTGATGTTCTTGTTTCCTTGGAACTTTGTGGTCTAAATATTTCACAAAATAGTCTTCAGGCAGCTTTGATTATTACTGTGATGCCATGTAAGAAATAAATTCAAAGGTATGAAGCCTTACAGAGCATGTAATTTATATAACTATCCTTTTGAATGCAGCAGTTACTTCCAAAGATTCCACAGTTGTTGGTTAATAGCAAATACTAAGGCCTACTAATACTGGCATTTCAGTATCAGAATGGTGTTAATCAAACACTCTGCAGAACATGACAAATATCTAAAATAAAATTTTAAAAGGTAACCTGATGAGTGATCTCTATGCCGTAATCCATCATGACGGACAAAGTTTCCAAACACCCCTGGTCCATGAGCAACATTCTGAAAGATAAATCTTATTTACATATCTTAATGCACTCTGTCTCAATGTGACAGAAACATTACTAATATTTTAGCCAGTAGGTGACAAATGATGTATTTCTTTAAGCAATTTATATTCCAAATATAGTTACAAATTAACTTTACAAATAAAGCAAAGAATACAATATTGTTTCTTGTTGATTTAAGTTCCAAAAAAAAAAAAAAAATTGAAAACCCCCCAAACACGCTTCTGCTATTGTTTTTTTTTCATGAACTCTCATGAATGGAAGAAAGCTTTTATGTGTGCACTTGAAAACACACACACTCAAAAAAAAAAAAAAAAGCCCATTAATTTTGTTTTTTAATGTAAAGCTTACAACTGGCTGAGGACGCATCAAGTTGTATGTGCCATTGTGAGCTACAGAGTTTTGCATGGCTGCAGCAATCATCTGCTCCTCAACTCTCTCCAGCCTCTCCTGGCGCTGCAACTCCAGTGTTGCCCCCATGGGAGTGTTGAGGTTGGCTGGTGGTGGTGACTTGAACAACCATCCAATCATCCGATCGAATTGACTGGAGACAGACTCAGGTATCCAGATAATAGACTGGATCTTCAAGAAGTTGTGATGCCACAGAAAGCCAGCAGCCTAATAATAATAATGACTTTTTAATCAATAAAATCAGCCTCTTTATGCACTTGCAAAATAATAACTATATTTTAGCAGCATCCCAAACATGAACCTAATAAAATTTCAATTGGATTTAATCGTCTAAATAATTTCAAACCAATACTGTAGCTGCCACAGATCAAAGAATAACTTTTAATCTATGGTCTCTGTGCCAAAATCTGTATGTCTCAAAGCTCTTCTTGCTGATATACAACTTCATGGCAACAATGTTGTGATGTCTTTAAAACAAAGCTGGAAAAACACTTCAAAGGGTCTTGGGTACAAAGTAAACTAGAGGGACTGAAAAGAAGTACAGAAAGTACAGAGATTCCATATATTGTTCATTCTACACGCAAGACAAACTGGAAGTGACTGTTTTTTCTTGTTTCAGCCTATGTGCATGATGAATTGTGACTGTGTGTCTGTTGGATGTTGATCTGTGTAATGGTGTAAGTGTGTGATGGTATTGTTGGTGCTGTTCTTTGTGGCACCATAACTATGTCAGGTTTATTTACCTTTAGGGACAAATAAAGTTCTGTTGTACTGCACTATACTAAAATAATCACAGTGAACAACTGAAATATAGCAGCTATTCTAATTTTGTCATAAACTTACTAAAGCACAGGAAGTGACAAGCCTGGATTCAGGGCTGGCACTCGCTACCTGTAAAAAGAAACGTTTTTTCTTACCATGCAGGATAAAAACAGGCTGAACAAAACTCATACCTTTATCATTAAACAACTGATTGTTAAAAGAAAAGGAACATACAGTAAAAATATTTTATATTGGACATGTTAATCTGTAAGGATAACTATGGAAATTTTACAGCAGAAAAGACAGTAAAAAGAAAAGAAAGAAAAAATTTATAAACAGAAATCTACCTGGAGTCCAAGAATGTAGGTAAATGTTTTTCCTGTAACAGGCACCCCCATAATACTGGACACAGCTACTCGTGGTATCTTCAGAAAAAACTGAGCAAACTGTGGGAAAACCAGGCAGAAACTGCACAGTAAAAGGATATATATCAATAAAAATCATGAAAACGAGAAAGAACAGCAACAATTACTGATCTTTCTGTCTAGTTTATAAATACATAAACTGAAAGTGCTAAACTCTTGGGTATCTAAGATTTAATTTATTACTACTGCTTAATTTAAAATACAGCACATTTATTGTTGGTACTTTAGCCTTGATGTATATTCTAAAATATACCATATTGTTCTGTGCAATTTATTATGTATTCTGACCAATAAATATGAAATTAATAAATGTAAAATTTATATAGCACATACACTAGATCATGAGTGAGCTTTTAACACTTGACATTCTATTTTAAATTATTTCAGCTGAGATTACAATTGGTTTTAGGATAATTTTCTGCATTTTCAATAAATATTATCAGTGTAATTTTATTTATTCAACTTACGGGCCAGAAGGCATTGTGCCAAATGATACATCAAACTGGTGACAAATTACAAGAACGGCTAATTCCAGAGCTGTTGACAGAACCGATGTGGCAATAAGATATGACTGCAAAAGGAAATAAATTGACATCAATTTAAATTCTGCTTATATGATTATATCTATATTCATGTTTTTCATGAAAAAAAATGGTGAGGGCTAAGAGTAAAAATGAACCATTAAGTACCAAAGCAAAAGCAACAAAAATAGATAACCCTCTTAGAAGCTTTTTTTTTTTTTTTACAAACTAATAATAATGCTAGGCTTGTTTTAAAAAATTGTCCCAACTAAAACGAAAAATAAATACACTACAGCTTTTGCATTAAAAAAAAAATCTGTTAATTAAAAAGACCACCCTCACCCCCAACAAAGCCATGTAGGAGTGAATATCCTCTGAGATAAATAATGATTGTCCTAAAAAAATGTCTCTTTAAATAATTATGTCAATAATAATTAAAATGTCCATTATGCATGTGGATATGACTTACCACAAATTTGCGAGATCCAAAGCGTCTCTCTAAAAATCTGAAGTTGTAGATTAGCATAGAACATAATGCAATATCTTTCACATCAAGGAACGCAATCTTTGAAGTCAGAAGCCTCCAGAACTACAAGATTAAAAGACAAAATAGTTTATTTTCAGTATTTCAAAGAATGTCTCTCCCAGGAGTGCTGAAATTAAAAGTTATACACAGAAAAATCAAGCATGTATTCCATACCTGGGCTAAGCCTTCAATAATGACTGACTGCAGGAAGTCCCTTTACCTAACAGGCTTGAGGGGAACCAGGACTCTACAATTGTTTTTCTGCTTCGATTTATTGTGATTTTAGTGTCATTATATTGCCTGCACATTTTGATGAGGTCCTCTGCACTGTGCTGGACTACTTACTTTGTTAAGGCCTTTTCTTTTTCCATTACTGATTTAACTTTAACTAATGACTTGACAGTTTGGTCTTGTGAACAAGGCTTCACTAAAAGGGACTTTACATCACTGTGAAAGAGTCATATGTTTAACATTTTAATGCAGTTTCTCTGCTTTGTGATCAAGTAAACACAACCAGTCCTAGCAATCTTTTCTCTTTTATCTTCTCGATCTACTCTGCTTGTGACAAAATGACATAATTCATCAATATCCTGATTTAAGAACAGGATGTCATCTCTAGAACAAGAAACCATTTTTCTCTCTGAAATTTTACACTAAATTGTTTTTCAGTATGATGTTATATTTTAAATTATCTTTATTAAGTGGCTAAGGTACTCAAGTTTCGATAACAAAGTCATCAGTTCAAGAATATAAATGTCCATCTAACAAAAATGGGTCGCCGGATTTATTAGGAAAGATAAAAGGTGTTGGAAAAAGATCAGTCTTTTATATATCATGCTCTAAATATAGAAAACCCCTCAATAATATATGAGAAGTACCTTTGATGGACAACCTTAAACTTTACAGCAGTCCAATTAAAGGTGAATTACTATTACAAAAATAAAACAATGGGTAATGCCCTTGCCCTCATAATCCATACATCAATTAACATAACTTATATGTTTCTGATGGAGGTCAGAGCAGAGGAGAGTGAAAGCTACACACAGCAGCTTCATTGAAAAACCACAAATCTGCTACAGCTATGGTGATGGGCAGAGTAAGAGCAGCACACAGCAGCTAGGTTAAAGGTGGGAATAACAGATTGTTGACTTTCCCAATTCTTGCAAATTCATATTTTTATCTTTTTTTTTAAGTTATAATTTTCCATCTATTTCTAAAATCCATCTCCCACTCACATAAGATTTCCTTCACATCATTTAGGAAATGACAACTGACAATTCACTATGGCCTATTCATACTTGCACTACTCACTACTTCCATTCTTTTGATCCAATTGACAATTCACTAGGGCCAGTTCATATCTCTGCGACCGTTCTCTTGATCCTACTTTTATCTCATGACAAAGTACACAACCCATGAGAGACAATACCACAGCCATTCCCCATGGTGGATAGCACCCTTTAAGCATGCTGCCTGAGCCAACATGTGGTAAATCAAGGAAGTTTTCTGGGTATTGACAGATGTTACATGAACCCTGTCTTCTCAGAGGTGCATCCCTTCATTTGTGAGATAAGAATGGAATCTACTTCATGAAGCATTAACAAACAATGCGAAAAAGAAAATTATCTATAGGAAATTAAATCTTTGACTATTACTTTCATTTGTAACCTAGACTTTTCATGATCATAGCACGAGAGTTTAGACCCAAAGTGCCCCAGATTGCATCCATACTAACAATAGTCCAAACTATATGGTAAAATGACTACACAGTTTGATTTTAGCCAAAACTGGCAACAGGACTGGAGGCATATAATTCACATATGCTAACTTAGGTTGTATTGATGATTCTGTCTTTAAGATATTTACTTTTGTCACTACCTAATTTCTTAAGAAATCCAGGTGTGATTAAGAGAAAAACATTAATATAATATTTCTCATGCCTCTTTGTCATAAATTACCACCGGAATATGTTTTTGTGATACTTTATTCTCTATTTACAGCAATTTTCACTGAGTGCTTGTCTTGACCTCTAACTTGCAACACACTGTCTAAACAAACTGGTGTGATCAAACAAATTACCATATTTAAGAAAAAAACTTAATAAATCATTACCTCTCTTTTCTCAAATATAGAATCATAACTGTAGACGAACAGAGGCCGATAGCTGTGCAGTGGAAATATCAATGATAGTGATGATGATAATGAAAATCCAAGCAGAAATTTGCTTACTGGCGTCTTATCTGCAAAAGAATGCTTAAAATTATTTTCAGATCTTAGATAGATGCAAAACAATTTCTGTATATATATATATGAACAGTTTTATTGCATCTTCCCTTTAAATTACATTCTTTTGTTTTTATATATATATTTGATCTATTTTACTGATTTGGTGAATGGACACGTAATGAGTGTTGTAATTAGGTGTGGTTGAATGCTTATCCATTGCGCGACAGAGCACTCAACTGTTACAACTGGTAAGCCTGCCGAGCCTTTACAACTGGCCAGCACACAGAACCTTTACATAGCTATTAAAAATATCTTAAATGCTTGCACTGGTGTACAAGGTATTAGTTTCACAGAAGTTCCTGTTTAGTTACATAATTTCCAATCCAAACAAACAAAACAAAAACCATTACTTGACCTTTTTGCCCAAAACATGCTAAAGTTATGCAGGGAATGAAAGGATTTCTTCATCTTTTACAAGATGCTCAAATCACAGCTCTGCTTGGCTAAGTTTTGTTAGCTACACACGAGATTGTAGTTCTATCTATGCTAGTTTTGTTGAGTTGTTGGCCACTGTTTATTCTACTGCAAAATTTCTTTACTACTTGACTGACGATTGTATTATCAAATGAGTAATTAATGATTGTTTTTAAGATCTCTGGTGCTGGAACATAATAAGGCCTCCAGGCTCTCCATTGGCACTAAATTTTACTCTTTTATAAATTATAGTCTGAGTGGAGTGATGGACACATGCTTCGAACATTGTATCATTGCTAATAAAAATTATGACAGAATGGAAATAATCGAAAGCACTAAAAAGTGATTACTCACAAAACCCTGCAGGGCCTGTAACAGACAGCATAATGGAACTGGACAATATAAACGCGGCCAGTAGGCAATTGTTTAGGTTCCCGATGTTATTCACGGAAACCTTAATCCAAGTAGCGTATCCTACAACACAAACAAAAAGTGTTTCATGTGTTTAATAAACAGTCCTTTATATTGTAAATAAAAACATATTCTTTTCTAGTTTTCTGTATTTTTCTATCAGTTACCTGCAAAATTTAGGCTTCGTTTTAAAACTGATTTGTAACGCCTTAAGGATTTCTTCGGTCCTCGATAAATTACGTCCCTTGAATGGCGTATGGAGAGCAAATAGGATACGTCATCAGGCTGTTGTGCTTTCTCTAATTTGGCCTGCAAATCATATCACCGCTATGAAAACAGATGCACTTTGAAGTATAAAGAAATTTACAAGAAATCTCCTGAAATGGCCGCGGAGGAAGACGGAGATGTTTTTGAAATTACCGATTTTACCACTGCATCTGAGTGGGAGCGTTTCATCGCCAGGCTTGAAGAGGTTTTTCATGAGTGGAAACTAGTTAATCGCGAACCCCGACCACCAATTCCTAAGGGAAAATTGACAGAAGGTTTGTGGGAAGAAAAGACGGAGGAGGTTATCTTTGCTGACTTTAAATTTCTTGTCACATATACCTATCTAAAGACTAATCAGGTCGACGGCGAATCTGAAAGCGCTAGGAACAGTCAAGAGAGAGATGAAGGGGACGGAGATTCTTGCGAAGATGAGCATAAGATCCCTAACGTATTTCATGACATTATCAGTATGGACAATGATTTTCCTTCACGTGCCCACTGCCTTTGTCGATGGTATGGCCTTCAGGAATTTATTATTATTCAGCCAGCACCAAACTATAGCACCATAGAGAGTGAAAGTCGAGCAAAAATCTTGGAAAGCTCTTCAGCTATAGCTCTGAACAATTCTGTTTGTCATGTGCCTGTTTTTATACAGCTTCAGCAGAAGTGGAGGAAGCTTTACAGTGGGGTTGCTGTGGCTCCTGGAGCTGGTGTTCAGTTTGAGATGGCTCATTTGAAGAAGATCCCATCACAATACACACATCTGGCTGGGCTGCTTGATGTGTTCAAGTCAAAAATAGGCTGTGCTTACGTCTCTTTACCTCCAGTTTCTGTTTCTGTACGTTTTACATACATCTTAGAAGACTGGATTCATTCACCGTGGCCACAGCTGCCTCCCGATTTCTCTTCTTTTGCTGAGGGAGAGGTAACCTGAATTATCAAGTCCTGCAAATGTCTTGTTAATTTCAAAGTCAGCTAGATCATGTATGTGAGAATGTAAACAGCATAGTTAAAAAATGTAGAGTTGATCAGAACTTATAATTCACATTAATGGACATGTAGGGGAGCCACAGGAATGTGTATTTGAGGAGTTTTCCGTTATGACTGATAGCCTGTACCTAATTAAATTTTTTTAAAATGTATCCTCTCCTTTATGCCAATAATATGCTGCACCAACTTGGGTCAGAATATGTT